>NW_027069799.1:0-84945 GCF_002906115.3 Quercus suber | reverse complement strand
AAAAAAAAAAAAAAAAAAAAAAAAAAATCCTCCAAGGAGGTTTTTGCTGTGCCACCATGAGGAGCTGCTATTCAACTAGTAGTCCAGTAGCCCCGTCAAAGATAACCTTTGGTTGTAGTTGGAGGTGATCAAAATAGTATTTGTTCCGTATGTAGTATAAGGTTATTTAACTCTTAAGATCAACTTCTCTTGGAGTTATACATTCAACACAAACAAAAAATTTGCAATAGGGAGAAGATTGAATTTGAATATTTGGAGATAAAATCAATCAAAATATCCCTAAGGTAAGAGATCCTATCTAATATCTTTATTTTATTTATTTTTTTGGTATCATATTTGCATAGTTTAGGGTTTTGGAATTTGGGGATTTTCATGACAATGATTAGGCTAATTTTTTTTTTTGAGAAAGAAATGATTAGGCTAATTGAGTTTAAATAAGATCACACTTTGATGGATTTAAGGTCTTATTGTTAGATTATTAATAACTTTATTTTTGGAGGGGATTAGTACCAAAAGTAGTCATAAATATGATCTATACATAGAATTCCCTAACAAAAATTTCATATTTAGATTCTACTAAAAAATATTGAGTGGGAAATAGAGTTTTTTTTTTTTTTTGGTGAGGAGTTATAGAAACTAAAGGTTCCAAACAAAGTCCATTCGCAATCACACGGTTGTTCTCCTCTATGGCTTAATTAGGTTCGACAAAAGACCATTATGACCCATTTGCCCCAAAAGACTAATAGACTCCACTTGGGGTGAAAATTTAGCCTAAAATGTGTAGTTCCTAAAATATTAGAAAATTTAAGAAGCAATTTTATATGGATACTCTTAGAATTATTAGGTGAAATTTTTAGGCTAGTTTTGTTCTACTTCATAAGCAATTTAGTTTTGTTACTCTCTCCATTGACTTGATTCACACACTTCTAACTTGAGTTTAAATCAATTAAGGCCCAGTACAAACCCAAGTTAAACAAAATCTTAAGCGGAAATTTGGTTGGCCCAAATCTACCCCAAAAGTCTACTAAAATCAATATAAAATTACAATAATGCATTGCACATTAAGAAAATTACATAAATGCCACTTTACCAAAATTATAGAAATGCGCCCCCGCCTTCCCCTCCCCTTCCCCTCCCCTTCCCCTTCCCCAAAGTTGCCTTACCTTCCACCCCAAATTACCAATAATCCCCAAACTTTACCACATCACATGAGTACCCCTTAAACTCCACCAAAAAAAAAAAAAATAATTACCCTTGAACTCCATTGAAATTACCTAATTACCTCGAAACCTATTGAAATTACTGGATTACCCCAACAATGAATTACCTTAATTTCATTGTGCTACACATCAATTACCAGAACATCACCTAAACTCACATAAATTACTATATTATCTCTATTTTCACCTAACCCCTCTAAAACCTCATGGAAATTATGGCAATGCCCTTGAAATCTTCCATAATTATTAGAAAACCCCTTAGAGTCTATTTGGTTGGAGGTGAAACAAGGAAGATAGAAAATAGCAGAGAGAAAACTGATTTTATAGGTGTTTGGTTGGAGAGAATGAGAGGATGGAAAATTGGTAGGGCCCATATTTTTTCTCTCCTTGCCCACCAAAATTCTATCTCTACAATTTGGAGAGAAAATATAAGGGAGAGAAATAATTGCAACCAATGACTAAATTACCCCCTCTTTTATTTTAATTTATTTTCTTTCTTAGGTGTTGATGTTGGTTGTTTTTCTCTTCTTCTTCTTCTTCTTCTCTTCTTCTTCTTCTCTCTCTCTCTCTCTCTCTCTCTCTTTGGGGCATATTTTCTTCTTTTATTTATTTTGGGTTTAACTAGACTTGATTTTTTTTTTTTTACTTTTTTTTCTAGGCATAATTTTTATTTTTTAATAAATTTAGGTGATTGCATTTTTTTTTTGTTTGCCATTTTTTTTAAATTTTTTTATTAGGCATCATTTTTTTTAACAAGAGCATATGAGTGAATTTATACAAACTCATTTTTTCCATCCCTCTACTTTTCCTCCATTTACCAAACACAAATGAGAGAATCTAAAATCTCTTCTATCATCCCACTTTTCTATCACTTTTCTATTTTTTTTCTTTTCACTTTTCCACCCATCCAACCAAACAAACTCTTAAACTTCACCAAGATTACCAAATCATCCTTAGAGCCTTCCAGAATTATCAAATTAACCCCGAACTTCATTAGAGATATTTGATTGTCTCTAAAACCTTCAAAATTACTAGATTGTGCTAAAAGCTCATGAGAATTACTAGACTACCCTTGCACTCTCCAAAAATTACTAGATTACTCCTGAACTCCACCAAAATGATCAATACACCAACCTATATCGGCTTGTATCTGTCATACTGGGAATTTTTCAGGCGTATCACAATTGATATTAATATTTTAGCCTGGATAAGGAAAAAAAGAAAAGAAAAGAAAAGAAATAACAATGACAAAGGTTTATAAAACATGTTGGGCTGATATGTTTTTAGACTTAGAAAATATGTGTGTTTTAACTTCTACGTTTAAAAATATGTAAATAACAAAAATACATACATACAGATTCATATATATATATATATATATATGTTGTATGTATTTAATGGTAACCTCAAAATAGTATACTAGTATATAAATATTTCGTTTTTTTATATCAAACCGAAACTCCGATACAATATTGACAACTTTGGTTTGTCCTGGTATTATATTGCTTGGATAGTGATTGGTGAGTATGCACACTGCATTATTGGAGGTTTCCATATTCCAATATATAATTGAAACATTATATAAGCCAAGTATATATTAATATGTCAATTATATATTACCATTAAATGATAATGGTTCAGCATTAATTACTTTTGACGAAAAAATAAATATATAAGAAGGTTCTGTTTCTGTTCGGTTTTGACTTTTGATATATGTGAGGTGGAGTGTTATTCTCACTAGTTAGCCAGGGAGGTAAGATTAAAAAAAAAAAAAAAAGGGTAAATAAAGCACACGTAACTATCGTAGCAGGTTTCAGTATTAGTACTATTTCCATATTCTCCAAAAAAAAAAAAAAAAAAAGGTTTCAGTCCTTCCAAGGTTATTATTTTAATGGATAATATCCGAATATTGTTTCACACTCTAAAGAAAGGGTAAACTTAAGTACCAAATTCTTGAATAGTTTATAAATACGTGTTTTCATTCAATATATATATATATATATTAATACCCAAACCAACTACTCAAGCATCAAGCTAAGGCTCCCATATATATATATATATATATATGTCCTCCCTCAGAAGTTCCTTACTTTCATCAATCTCATAATTTTAGTTCCCAAAGTGAAATTAGTATCTGAATACATGAAAATGCCAAAATTTATGCCAAATCTCCTAAACTTCCTAGGGAGGCTCATATTCCTTGTTTTGGTGGCCTTCTTTTATCCACATAGGTGCAAGGAGTCAAGCCAAGATTGCAACTCAAACCAAGACTCTGTTGAGGAAGAAGATATAGATAGCCCCTCACCCTTGATGGTTCAGGTACCATTCACAGGTTCTGTTGTCTCAAAGTTGATAAAGAAGAGGCTACCAGTGGTAGAACTCAGCAATTTTCTCAAACAATCAAGAGCTCAAGAGGAGAGACTATTACTAACAAAGTAATATATTGCCACTTCAATGGTATTGTAATTTTGTGAATAATTACAAAAATTTTAAGAGGAGTGCATATTTTTCACAATCTTTTTTTTATCACTATTGTCACTACAAGTTATATATGATTGGAGTAATGTTATTATCACATGGGCTTATTACTAACAAAGTAATATATTGCCACTTCAATGGTATTGTAATTTTGTGAATAATTACAAAAATTTTAAGAGGAGTGCATATTTTTCACAATCTTTTTTTTATCACTATTGTCACTACAAGTTATATATGATTGGAGTAATGTTATTATCACATGGGCTTATTACTAACGAAGTAATATATATATTGCCACTTCAATGTTATCGTAATTTTGTGAATGATTACAAAAATTAATATAAAAAATTTCTTTTCAGATCATTTTTATCCAAAATTTTTCCTAATTATTTCAATAATTTCTGCAGTTACAAGTGCTAGAATTGTCTCATTTGAATAAAAGATTATACCACGAATTTAATTAGTGTTGCTCATTATAGTTTAAGAGAGAGAACTACCATGTCATTGCACTCCCGAAACAGTGAATAATTGCTCTCATTTTTTAGGATGGAAAAGCCTTTTTTTTTTTGGGAGAATAAGAAGAAAACATATGCACACATGCACAAAGATAAATAAGCTCATCACCCAAAGGGATTCACCCGAGGAACAAGTAATAAAGGATAGCAATACTCACCACTCCATAGAATCCATTTATGAAATACAAATTAAGTACTCATCATCTATCGGTATTTACCTAAGGATAAGCGTTAAATAACAAGAAATCATTCTTCTCACAAGCAAAAGACAAAAAATAACACTATATATTGCCTCTAATTTTCATACATACACGAGTTGGAACTTATATATAGGACTAAATTGCTAGAACAACCTCCAAGCATGAGTAAAGACGGCCTACATTTTCAAAACCAAGCTTTTAATAAAATAAAAACTTGACCAAATACTCAAAAAATAACTAACAATTACTGTTAAATTATCAATTATCCTAAAAATTTAAACTATTGAGTTATAGTAAATTTAATTATTTAACCACACAATTCTAAATTCTAACACTTTCTCTCACGTATGTACCAAAACTAGTTTTTTAATAGATGATGCCTAACACATGAGATTTTAAATGGAAGGTAGAGTGGAGGAGACAGAGATCAAACTCAGGACCTCCTGCGTTGATACCATATTAAATTACTAATTTTATCAATTGTTCCAAAAGTTTAAACTATTAGAAAATTGTGAATTCCCCCCACGTGTGGGTTCAAACTCCCTTTTAATAGGTGAGGCCGAACATGTGGGATTTTTAACATTTTAAATGGGAAGTAGAGCTAAAACGAAGATCAAATTCAGAATTTCTTGCTCTAATACCATGTTAAATTGTCGATTGTCCCAAAAACTTAAATTATTGGAAGAATTAGTAATTTAACAATTATAAGACTTGAGAAATGGAAAATACAGTTTTAAAACAAATAGTTAGAACTAAAACCAACATAATTCAAATTTCTTTGATTAACAAATGCATTCTGCTAAAGCTCAAACAGTCTAAGGTAAATGACCTTAATTTTTGAAGTGACTTCAAAATTGCTAATTCACGCTTTTATGAACTTTATATATATAATTAATTTATGACATTTACTTTATAATAATTGTTTTTTAATTATCAAATTGAGACACCAATAAATTTTTGTGTAGGTAAAATTTATATTCTAATTCTCTTATACGACAATCAAATATTTTACTTTTTTTTTTTTTTTTAGAAAGAGATATTTTACTAATTGAATTGATTGCAACACACCCAACATTTGTGAACTTAAGTAAATGTCTCCCACATTCTTGTGTCAACATGATAATTGATTCGATGAAGTTACCCAACCTTTTTGTCAAAACTGTGGGACAAAATTGGGAAATGCCCTGTTTGGGCAAAAATAGCAGCTTTCTGCCCTTTTTCCCAAACTATATAGGGAAATGCCCCTGTTTTGTAACTCGACAAACCGGAAATCGAGTTATATTGAAAAACTCGATTATTGTATAAGCGAGTTATGTGTGAACTTGAACTGCCGTGGCGGCAATTTGTTTCTGAAAAACTCGATAATTTGAAAACCGAGTTATATAACCGACTATGCAGCTATCGAGTTATGCGCTTGTTCAACACCTGTCTATCCTGTCTCGGTGTCAGGTGTACGGTACAAGTCTTGAACATAACTCGATATTGTATTAATCGAGTTATAAATTATACTCGAAAGCCTTAGAGTCGAGTTATTCTCATATATTATCTGCCCATCCCTCCCCATTGAGAGTGTCTTGCATTTCGGCTGAACTGGTTGCACTCTACAGCTCTGCTCCACAGTTGCGTCCGGACTCAAGTAAAATTTGTATCACTTCAGGTAAAAAACTCACATCATAATTTTATCGCAATGGTATTTTTATTTGATATTGTAATGAATTTTTATTTTTTTGGTNTCCTTCTGGTGAGGCTGTTCCTGATCCTGATGCTGCTGCTATTCCTCCACCTCCATCAGATGACTTTGATATCCGTCGTACTTTGGAGACTGTCCTGACCGTTCAGGCGGCTCATGGTCAGATTTTGGTGGACTTGCTTGATGAGATCCGTGCGTTGCGAGCTGATCTGGCACATCTTCGGTCTCCCTGACCACCTCCTTTTGATGATGGATTGTGATTGCCCTTTGGAATTCCGTTACAAAAAGGGGGAGTAGTGTTTGTAGAGGAGTTTTGTAGTTAGGGAGAGTTTTTTGTTGTTTTGAGGAGCCTGTGGAGTTGTTAAGATTGTTTTAAGGCGCTTCACTTTGTATATCATTTTTTTTAGGGATATTCATGTTAGGGGGAGTAACATTGTTTGATATACGTGTGTTCTTTTTTATTCTTGTTACTTTGGATTCACTGTTTATTGATTTATATTCTATGAGTTATTCATTTGATATATGTCTTTATTGTGTGTTGTGTGAATCATACAAGAATGTTATACCTGTTTATATACTATTTTCTGTCACACATGCGTTTATGCGTTTGTTGAGTATTTCAGGAATAAACAAGGTGATTCAATTGAGCTACTGTCTACACTTGCAACTGATGGATAGTAGTTAGGATTGAATTTTGGTTTATGAGCATTATTTTTGTGAAGGGCTTTTTAAATTGTAAACTTTTAGCTTAGTATTTGTGTTTTGTCATCGATTGCCAAAGGGGGAGTTTGTTAGGTTCTAAAGATTTATGATTTTATGTATTTAGAACTCTAATTTGTATTGTTGGCAAACCATGATCAAAACAGGTTGTTTAGTCTTATTTAGCCTTGCTCAAAGTTGGGTCTTTCATGTAAAGTTGGAATTGAGTGGCTGCAGATGCATTGGTGCATTTCGGCCTGGCTCGATCGATCGAAGGAAAGGCTCGATCGATCGAAGGAAAGACTCGATTGATCGAATCTCGGGCAGAATATTTTTCTGCAGAATATTCCAACTCAGCCCTAACTCATTAAATGTTTTGGGTTTTCTGTTTTTATCCTAGGTATATAAAGAAAAACCCTAGCCACGTTTTTAGAGTTGCTCCAGTTGAGTTGTTGCTCATACTTTGCTGTTTTGTGTAAATCTCTTATGAGATCTAGAGGAGCTTTCCTTTACACAAAGCTTAGGGTTTTCAAGGTAGAGATTACTTCAACATCTTGATGATCAACTCGGTTGCTACCATTGAAGCTTAAAGATTATCAAGCGTGGGTGCTTGTAGCTGATTGGAGAATCCAAGAAAGAAGGAGTCCGTGGATTCGGAGCTTGCACGTGGTCATGTCCGTAAGTTCTACTCGTGGGTAACATTAGGAAGTCAAGCGGGGAGCTTATAAGTCCTTTTGTATGAACTTCGATTCTTTCGCATAGTGGATTCAGGTTTACCTTAAGGATAGCTAGGTCAAATCCTCCCCAGGTTTTTACCGTGTGGTTTCCTGGGTGATCATATCATTGTGTCTTTTATATTTCCGCTGATTTATACTTTTGATATGATTGTGTGTTTGTGATAACCTAGAATTGCTGAAATTGACTAAGTTAATCACTTGGCTAATTAACTAGGTTAATCTGGTTGTTTTAAGGGGTCTAAAACCATTCAATTTATATTTGCAAAAGTTGAATGTACATACTCATCATTGGTCAAGACATTAACAACAATATCTTTTATTGCACACAACGTGTAGACATTAACAACAATGTCTAATGTTTATGGTCAAATTTGAGTGTTAGTATTTCATTTTTAGCATATAATAGTACACAAATTTATGAATGGCTTTGTCGTGTACCATCTTATGCAGCATTACATTATTTACCAACAGTTGATGCACACTATTAATTTGATCATTTGATGTTATTGTATTTAGTGTCAATGTCTGGTTCTGGCAACCCATTACTCTATAGGCCTCATGATGTGTTCAATACTATGGGTCGTTGCTGGGTATTGGAAGATGAGTTCAGCTATCCAATCAATCCGAATCTGCGAAATAGTACTTACGTTCACAATACCATGAGACAGGAGTGGGCTTGGTTATTTCGTGAACAACAAATGTTTTATGATGAGTTGGTTAGTTTTAAGTTGCCAGTGCCTTGGCAACTCGCATCGCAGATGCCCAGAGACACGATCGACGAACTTCGTAAAGCATTGAACCACATAAGAGAAGAAAATAATCGAATGAAGGTACATCTTAATTGTTATTGGACTTAAGTCGAGATTCGAGAGTCAGTGGAGGGAAGGTGGTACGAGCACGCACAATTCATGCAATCACTTCTTGCTGATCCCATTTATCAGTCAGACGTGGAGATGTCAGATGAAGAGTAATCGTGTCGTAGAGTAATTAGACTTTGTTGGAGAACTATTTTGCTTAAGTATGTTTCAAATGTATGTGTGTCACTGTTGTTGCATTTGTACTATGTAAACCTTGTAAGGAGCATGCATGTTATTTGTAAGGAGCACGCATGTTATTTGTAATATAGATTATTCCCACATAACGCATAGAAGTTAACTATTTCCACATATAATGTTTTTCAATAAGCACCTAGAACATAACATAGAAAACTTAAAAAAACTTACACAATGTCACCAATATGCATGCATTGCATATTAAACAGTAACGCTACTAACAAAAAGTCCTTAACCCTAGACATAACACACATACGACATAGGTATTCACTCTGACAGGTAGTCCTTGTAGTTTAGGACATTGTTATGTTTCGCCTGAGTGAGTTGCCTGTTCGTTGCGGCGGCTTGCTCTTCTGCCAGTTGTAGGAGGTGATACTTGGACCGACGCAGTATCATTAGATTGTTCTTTTTTTTTCTTTTTTTTTTCTTTTTTTTTTTAAAAAATTTTTGTCACTGCACGCTCATATTGGTTCATGTTTTGCCTTGGCAGTGTGACTGAGATACGGTCGACAAAAGGTGCTCCAAGTTGCACGAGATCATCGTGCAGAGCGTTGGACTCGCTCACGTGAAAGTCCCACTCCCGCCGCAGTCCGGCATAGTATTCCATATCGTTGGAATCTCTGTGCCTCCTATAGTTATCTGGAAAACGAGGTAGCATCCAATTGCGCATTGATATTGGAAAATGTGACTATTGATCGATATGTGTAGATGTTATGCAATGGTAGATGTAAGTGAGACTTCGGTATGCGTAGGTGTTTTGCAAGGGTAGATGTAAATGGGACTTTATATAGGAGTTTTGCAAGGGTAAGTATTCACGTGAATAAAGATGATATGACTCGACAAGGTATTGTTCAGTGAGGTGTTAAGGAGCACATGGAAAACTGCGAACATGACTTGGCTATACAGTGGCACCTGTTGGTGCATGTGGTTCGCTGAGGTAGCTGTTTGATATGTCATAGCTTGTGCTACAGCAGCGTGCTGGTGATGTGTACTGCAAAGGAGGTTGTTTATTTATTTATGTGAAGACTATTTAGCATTCCTATGCTTCATCTGACATGACTTGATGAGACAATGCCGACCTGTGTTAAATGTATCATAAACTTTTTCAGGGATGCTTTGTATTCTTGAAAACGGTGCATTGCAAAAGGATGCATATCTGTGTATCGATGTGCGTGTAGGTCATATGACTGGACAAGGTTCACACGGAGACTATTCAGCATTCTTGTGCTTCATCTCACATGATTTGACGAGACAATGCTGAGCTGTGTTAAATGTATTATAAACTTTTTCAAGGATGCTCTGCCTCCTTGAAAACGCTGCATTACAAAAGGATGCATATCTGTGTATTGACGTGCGTGCAGATGATATGACTCGACAGGGTTGAACAGTGCGAAGTTGTTGAGCAGCACATGCAACACTGCAAACATTAGTGTAGTAATGGGGGATAGCTCACTCCCAAATTCGATGCATAAACCCCACAGGATACTCTGTATTTTCACGTCAGTGTGGATGGGTACTTGTGGTCAGGGTTCAATAGTGCTGAGCTATCCATCGTAGCTACACTTACTACTCCCTATGGTGGTATTTGGCAAGTGGGATTGAAGAAAGCTGATAACAACATTTGGTTTTGTAATGGTTGGCAGGATTTCGTTGTATACCATTTTATCTGTTATGGTTATTTTTTATTCTTTAGATATCCATTGAGATTTAGTATCCACCTAGCAAGAACTGTAAATTGGAAGATCATTAGGTAGAAATAATAGACTTAGATGAACATGAAACAAACATATCCCTTAGATGATTTGCCCATAAAACATGAAGTCGGAGAAAAGTTTGTTACGGACAAATTTTATTGTACATAACGACGAAGAGAAAATGAGTGGTTAGTCTAGTTTGGATGAGTCTATATGTAATGTATCTGTATAAAGTAGTACACTAGCATAACTAAGATACACGGATACAGGTAAATGATACAGCGACTCACGATGTCATATATATAAATTATTCATATTATTGAACCATACATGTGGTTGGTCTGTGTGGTTTGGATGAGTCTGTATGTTTTGAATCTATTAAATTTTTCTACAACTAATGTGCAATAAATCTAAGTTTGGTGATGAGTGTTATGTGGGTAACATTTCAAATTACATAGATAGAATATTGGAAACATCAACATATCTAAGGTTTTTCCTACACTACAAAGTAGAGGACATTGTCCAACCAAAGCATAATAATCGTATGTAGCAACAAAGATCAGCAGGCAAAAAATAAGCAAGTGATTTCATATACACTTAGCCAACCCATTGAAAACATTGCAACATACTGACATAGCAATGTAATACATTACTATTTTCATCTCACGCATGGTGGAAGGAAGTATTATTATGAGCACGTGTGAGTGTCTACACCTCGGCGGTGATGGTCCCAATTGGGCGACACTCTACTCCGGTGAGTCCTTGCTTTAGGAGCCATATGGTTTTCAAGTAGGACAGTGGTTGGTCTGTGTGGGTTGGATGAGTATGTATGTATTGAATTTATGCATAAATATTCATATTAAATTTTCATATGTAGCAACAAAGAACACCAGGGAAAAAATGAGAAACTGATTTCATATAAACTTAGCCAAAACTAATGAACAGTTAATCTTTAGATTTGCAAAAGATAAACGTACATAATCATCATTTGTCAGATGTACGCTCAGATCTTCATATAGAAATTAAGTGAAAGTTATCTGTGCTCATTTTTTGTTTTTTTTTTTATTTTTCTTTCCCACAAGCGCGTATTTTCAGGTTCACCTCCCCTTCTACAATAATCAAAACCCAAAATCGTTCCTCTCCTACTCAGCTAATGGTGCATGTTCTCAGTTACCACACCGATTCACTTAAATAATAAAATGCAATTTTTTTCATTGTTTTATTTAATTATATGTTACATATGTTGTGCTTAATGTTGCTGCTCTCATGTTGTACCACATCAGATACTGCGTCATTTTCTTAAAAAAAAAAAAATCCTTCAATTTTTAAATGGTTTTTACAATTTGCAGCCCTATAAATCTCAGCCTTATAAATGCAGCCCACTGCTTATTTATTTACTCCCACTATCACTTTATAATAAATTTGTATAATTAATCCAGCCCATCTCTTATTTATTTAGTTCCACTATAAAGCCCAACCCAAAGCCTTTTAAGTTTAGCTTAAAGGAAAAAGAAATTAAAAATACCTAATGTTTAAGCCGGTTTAGAAGAAGAAAAAAAATTCCAAAAAAGAAAGAAAAGAAAGGGGAAGTGTTCAGGGTTTGTTGCGTGACAAGATAGAAACGTGAGCAGAGAGAGAGTTTGAAATATGTAACATAGAGGGAAGCTTAACGACAGGGAAAAAAATATTAAAAAAAAAAGTGTAAACAACAAAACGTTGATGCCTTCACCAAATAGAAACGAGAGAGAGAGAGAGAGAGAGAGAGAGAGAGAGAGAGAGAGAGAGAGAGAGAGAGTAAAAAAAAAAGTGTAAACAACAAAACGTTGATGCCTTCACCAAATAGAAACGAGAGAGAGAGAGAGAGAGAGAGAGAGAGAGAGAGAGAGAGAGAGAGTAAGAAAGCTTCGGGTATTGCGTGAGAAAACAGAGAGTAAGAAAGCTACCCACCTTCCTGCTCTACCGTTTCGTAGTAATGGTTGTCTATCTGATTTCCTTCCTTCCTTTATTCCTTTCCACACGGTTTATAAATATTGATAGAACTTCCTTGCTTTGGTTGAGGTATCTCTACATGTCAATTCTTTTTTTTTTGGATGCAAAACGTCTATGCTCTGTTTATATTAATATGAGACCCTTTTTTTGAGTTTGGTTGTGTTCCATAAACTAAGAAAAAGGGTCTCATATTTATAGTGGCTTGGTTTCAAGTATAAACTCACTAGCTATTTATTCACTTCACTATATTTGATTTAACCCACTTACAGAATTTCGCAACAACTAATCTAAAGAACAAATGACAAAGAAAAGAGGGATGCCATAGACACAACAAACCAAGCTGACTCTGTTTGGTACCAAAAGCAACTAATTAGAGCATTAATATTGGTATATTTTCTGACCATGGATGCATACTTAGATCTAAGCTTGCTCAGCTTTAACACTCGGGTACATGGCTATATGGTATCTAATAATTATTAATGCTCTCTACGAATTTGATTTGATAGCAAGATTGTGTTTCTCTTGATACTCCTAAATTCATATGGAAAGTATGTTTCCTATCAAAGCTTTATGTAAAGTAGTTGGATTCTACAGCTCATGTCTTTATTCCCATTAAATTGTCTAGGCATTTTTCATATGTTTGTTCAAGCTTTCAACAAGTTATTTGTTACAAGTTTTTTTAAAAAATATTTTTTATATTATTATTTTTGTTTTTTTAATGGAGTCACTTTAGTAGTAGCAAGTCTTCTTAGAGTTCAAAACTCTAGATGAGTCTGTATTGGGATGTTTTGTCACAAAGTGGCCAAGGGGGAGTTTGTTAGATTTTTAGTGTTTAACAATTCCATTAGATTTGTTTGTAATGACGAATTTAAAGTGTGTTGGTGTCTTATCACAAAAATTTAGAAACTCACTAGATATTTGCTCAAGACTTGACTCACATTGTGGTTGAAGTACTCTTGGCATAAAGTAAGGGAATAGTAACAAATAGAAAAACATAAGGCCTTCAGCTATAAAATTAAAATTAAATATTAAGAAATAAAAGATTTGGAGTTTGATTACTTGATTTTCTTCTTTTTTTTATTTATTTTTGGAGATGAATTTTACTAAATCAAGTTTTGGACCTGACTTTTTCAGGGGGAAAAAAAGTGAAATCTATCACCTTACATAAATATTAATAAATTTTGAATTAAGACTGTGAGTTGCTTTCGTTTGAGGTTAGAAATGATCTAATTTGAGGCACCTAGGTTTGGTAGATCCAAATTTTGCTACTAAAGTTGAAATTCCCTTTTTTTTTTTTTTTTTTGGGAAGGTTGGGGAGCGGGGCATTCATGTTGAGATGAATTTTCTCAATAGTGGTATATTGGAAGGTAAGAGTTAGACTTTGAACAATGTGGGAAGCTATCAACCGAAAAAATCTAGAACTAATCAATTTCCACATGGTTCTTATAGATGAACAGGTTAGATCTTCGAACAAGAATATATTTTGTCGTCTTTTCTTTATTCGACTCGCACCTTAAAACAAAAATTGTGACTAACAAATTACTTATTTCAGTAATTTGATGACACAATACATGCGAGCGACTGTTTAAAAAAAACAATGTTTAGAAGTTTCAGGCACAACTACGAGAAGGACAATTATATTCATTGTCCAATTTTCGAGTAGATACTTAGATGGAAAAAGATAGCTATTGGCTTATAAGTAAAGACAAGAAGGTTAACTTTGTACGTACAACAGTTATTGAGGAACTAAAAGAGGTTGAAATTACTATCTCTCAGCATATATTTGAATTTGTTGATTACAGAACAATTGTGGATCGCTTTGACAATAACAAACAATTGACAGGTTGCCTAAAAACTGTCAACTTTATTTTCAATAATTAAGTTCCAAATAATTTAATCAACTTTATTTACTGCAGACATCATTGGAAAAATAGTTGGTGTTGGACCACTAGAAAATGTTCATGTTCAAGGATCTACTGTCCCAATGACAAATATAAATATCATGAGCATGGGATAAGCTTTGGCATGTATCATTGCATAATACTACTTCAAAATCTTTATCACTTACATATTTGTTTGCCACAGATAATTCAAAATAAGAATTACTCTTTAAGGACTAACAGCCAATGAAATCGAGGACAATCTTTACACCAACAATCCAGGAAATATATAATGTTACAATACAATGCTACAATCTTTCCACATCTAATTCCAAGACAATTTGTGATATCATCATGAATCCTATAATATATTGTTTATACATATATAATGCAACATCAGTAGTAATACATTCAAAAATATTTGGAAGGGTAACACGATCATTAAAAAAAAATAACCACGCCCAATTCATATTCCATTCTTTTCCATTAATTACATTATATATCAATTCCCATTCAAAAGCCTAAACCTTTATACCCGCAAAAATTATTTTCGACACAGAGAAATCAATAACTCCACCAATACCCTTGGGAAATAAGTATACGAGGCCAAAATAAATATTTGGCTTTTCAGAGGATTTACTATTTCCATACCCAAAGCCACCACAAATCTTAATGCTCCACCAACCTAACCCAACCTATTAGGAAAGGATTGGTGACCCTAATCTTAATGCCACTAAGTTCCCTTTTCAACCCCACATGTAGTAGATGATAATAAAAATAAATTTATGTACTTAGTCAACAAACAGAACCCACAAATGACTGCTACTCAGACACAAGACAAAAGCTTCATGAGATATTGAATTTAGGAATTTCAGCACTAAACTAGATTCTTGATGAGATATTGAATGTATTGATGGCTGTTTGGTATTAAAACAATAAAAAGAATAAAAAGAACATCAAATTAAGAAAGATAAAACACTGGGCAATCACACCTAGGCTTTCCTAAGCAGTCACACTTACGTAGGAGATAGCAATCGCGCTTGAAAAAAGTTGGAATGTTATTGAAATCTATCAATATTATTGACTACAATAAAGCCATTACAGGCTATTTCTAAATCCTTTCTTAGAAAGACTAGGAATTTTAATAACAAAAAAAAAAAAAAACAAAAAAACAAAAAAACAAAACAAAAAAGAGTACTTTAAGAACTTCTAAGACAATTCTAGTCTCTTAAGACAATCAATTCTGTATCTGTACACAAAATGTAACAGACTTTCAACTGATGTGGTAAGTTTATATGTTCCCATTTGATATTACAAGGATAATGACATGAAACCAACAAAAAACAAAAAAAAAACAAAAAAACACCTAAGATGTTGAATAAAAACAAAGGTTTTAGGAACCCAAAACAGTAGATATACAGGGCATCTATGAGTTCAATTTAGTTCAGTGACAGTGGATGTCCGTGATGTACATTTTATGGTCTGTGTGTAGATATATGTGTGCATATCCATTATACACACATTATATCTATTCTATTAATAACTTAACAGAGTGGAAGCTTGTAAAACCTAGTAAGTTTGAAGCTTGTAAAACCAATAGCTTCTCAATTCAAGATCATTCAGCATTGAATTAAAAAGTAATTTCCCCTAATTCAAAATCATGACATAACTTATGACATAATTTGTTGAAATTATAAAGTTTGATTTGATATCAAACTATATGAATTAAAAAGCATTTCCCCTAACAATGAACACCGTTGTCATGCTAATTGTATTTTACAATAATTTCTACCCTATATGTGCATCAAAACCTAGGTCAAAACCAAACCCAACAAAGCTAAAACAGCAACAATAATAATGAATAGAGATAGAGAAAAATTTAATAGAGAAAAACTTAAAAGCCACACTCAAATCAGAGTACATGCACAAGCAACACTTAACTTAGATTACATGCAAAGGGAAAAAAAGAAAATTTGAACTCAACATTTAGAAATTACCTTAATACGTTTCCACTCCTTTAACTCTGAAGATGGATTGGGTTGAGCTTCGGCTATGGTGAGAGTGAAAAGGTGTGGGTTTGGGTCTGGGTTTCGGAAAGGGTCTACTGAACGGTTTGGTTTAGGTACAGGTAGAAATAGGAGAACTAGAAGATTCAATGAACTTGGAAAGCCTCTACTGAACGGACTAACGGTGGCTACTGATCAGACTGAGGAAGGGAGAGAAACTGTTGAAGGAAGGAAGACAAACTGTTTTAGAGACGTTACATTCAAAACTGGATGATATTCTGCACATAACTCGGTTTTCCCATTGCTGAGTTACACACAGTAACGCGGGAATATTTTATTGCCCTAAAGCCACGCTGGAGTGCTAGTGTGGGAAGAACTTGCCTAGAACTCGGCTTTTGGCTAGTTGAGTAATTTAAGTAACTTGCTTATACGGTCATCGAGTATCGAAATAGGGGCACGCTCCTATATAGTTTCGAAACAGGGGCATAATGCTAAATATTTTTCCCTAAAGGGGCAAAAGGCTAGATAGTCCCAATATATTGACCATTAAAATGATGTGAAATCATACAAGGACAGCACATAACCTAAAAGTTTATGTTTATGGGTTTGACTATCCAATTATATTTTAATAATCACTCACTCCTTTTGTCATTGTTCAATGTGGGATTATACTCACAAATGAATATTTTAATAGAAGCAATTCCCTTCTATGTCCAAGCGGCATTTGATTTCACCCAAGCTTTCTAGTAGAGTTTATTATAGTCATAATACTTACCGTTGAAACATGAAAATCTTAGAGTCAATTTGGTTTAGCTTTATGTTTAACTAGTCGCTAACTCATGCAATGCATGAGATAGTTAAATAAAAATCAAAGTTATTTATTTTGCTTAAAGGTCTATGACTTGACTTAAAAAAAATGTATAACTTAAAAATGAATGAAAATAAGTAATATTTTGTTCAATATAATGATTTAGAAAAATTCTTTTTCTTTCATATTATTAGTTTCACATAATACATCTCAGCGTGGGCTATTTTATAGTGATGACTTTATACAATACTCAATTGCAATCAAAGGAAATATGATAGAATTTTTTTTTTTTTTAAATGTCATCACATATATAAAAACCAAAGCCTTCGACTTTTGGTTGACCTCTCCACAATTTTTCATGTCAACATTTTTTATTTATATTTTTTAATTTGATTTAATTCTTTTGATTTTGTAGCACCAAATTGCAGAAATTTTATTAAATTTCTTTTTAAAAAATTTAAATTTAGTTGTTTGGTGCCATACTATCACTACAATATAAATCTATCCCAAAAAAGGGAATATATTACCATTAATTTGATAATTTCTATGCTGATGACATTTAAAAAAAAAAAATTCTATCATATTTCCTTTAATTGTATTTGAGTATTGTGTGAAGTCCAAAGAGTTCGTGGTCTCACTCGCAAAGAATTCCCTAAAGATGATGGTAGAGATGTTCCTGAAAGTGCAGAAGTACATGAACGTCGAAGATGCCTTAGCGGTGATAAAAGACGTAGAGAAGTCCAATGAGAAGGGAGGGAAGGAAGACAATCGGAGAGGACAAAAAAGGGAGCGTACAGATCGTCAGAGTCGTGACAGGAGTAAAAGGAAAGATGATAAAGCTCCTCGGATGGTAAAATTCACTCCTTTAATTATGCCTGTTGACAAAATTTTGGCGTAGATTAAAGATGAGCACTACCTCATGTTAGGACATATGTGATTCACTTGTTAGGAACATATGTCACTATTTTATGTAATTGGCTAATCCTTTGACAAAACGCACTTTACTTGTATTTGGGTAGATCTAGGATGAGTTTAATACTTTAAGAAACTGTGTTTCAAGATCAAGTGTTGAAGCTATGCAAGTCCGTCCAAGATTCAAGTCTGAAAAGTGTCTGTCATTAAAGCTCGACAGGTAGCCATCTATCAAGCTTTAAGAGCTGTTCTAGCCCTGTGGCTCGATAGCTGCTCGACAGATGGCTATCTATCGAGGTTTATGAAAAACAGAATTTTAGATCTGTTTTGACTCTAATCCGTGATTATGTATTTGAGCTTTCTTTTCTCACAACCCTAGACATATAAAATGATTATTTTAAGAGCCGTCAAAGAGGACATAAGTTGCACAAGTGTTGAGCAAAGTTTATTCAAGCAAATTGTGACCGGAGATAAAGTTTTGCCTTAGTTCATCATTCTTGTGAAGAAGTTGCTGTATTTGTGCACTGTAGGGTTTTGTAATCAAGCATCTTCTTGATCTTCATCGTATGGATGAACTGAAGAACTTTGTAGCCAACTACCTTTTCTAGTTGGTGATTGAAGTCGCGTACTGGGAACCGTGCATCAAAAGGAGAAATTGTCACTACAGAACAAGTCCAAGTGGGTATTGGGGTAAAGGTTCAATTGTAGGTTAGTATAAGGTACTGAGATTCTTTTACTTGTAACTGCTTGTTGTGATAATAGTGGAATTTTGGGAGTGGTGACCTTAAAATCACTTGATGGGGTTTTTACCGTATTGGTTTTCCCCATTCGTAAACAAATCACCGTGTCAATTTATTTTCCGCTGCATACTTAGTTTAATTGGTGATTTGTTTGTACTACCACGAGTTTGCATGTTAATTTGATTAATTAATTAAACTTGGTTAATTAATCAATTAAATCATTAGAAGGGGTCAATTCGTTTTTGGCTTATCATCTCAAATGGCCAAGGTCGTTACATTCGTCACCCAATGTACATGACAAGAAGAAATATTGTCGTTTCCACATGGATCACGACCATTACACAGAAGATTGCAAGGACCTGAAGGAGCAGATAGAGAAACTCATATGAAAAGGTAAGTTGTAGAGGTTTGTAAAGAATGGAGAACTCAATAAGTCTAGGGATGATAACAAGGACAAGCGTGAGGCCTCACCAAGGGACAAAGACCATGCATCCCAACATCTACCAAGTGTGATCGGAGAAATAAAGACCATCACAGGTGGACCATCCATGGGTGGGTCGTTCAGATCCCTCAAGAAATCATATCAGAAGCAGGTGAACAGCATCCATAGAATACCACCCTTGAAGTAAAGACAGATGAACATGGACATGTTTTTCTCGGAAGAAGACGCTAGAGGGGTGAAGCAGCCACATGACAACCCCTTGGTCATAATGCTTACGATAGAAGGGTTCAATACCAGGAGGATCCTCGTGGATAATGGCAGCTCTGCAAACATTATCTACCTCTCTGCTTTTCAATAGTTAAAGTTGGATCTAGGATGGCTGCGCCCTTTTGAGTCCCCTCTTGTTAGCTTCAGTAGGAACAGGGTGTATCCCAAAGGTAAAGTGATGTTGACGGTCACCATGGGGTCTTATCCGCGACAATTGACTCGTCAGTTAGACTTCCTAATGGTAGATTGTCCCTTTTCATACAATGGGATCATTGGAAGGGCCACACTTAATCGTTGGAAGGCAGCCACATCCACTTACTGCATGAAGGTAAAATTTCCAATGGAAAATGGTCTAAGTGAAGTAAAAAGAGATTAAGTACTGGCTAGGGAGTGCTACCAAGTAGTGTTGGCTACAAAGGAAAACCATACGTGGATGATTGAGAAAAAAGAAGAGGAGAAGGTAGAAGCCCTAGAAACTGTAGAGCTAGTAGATGGAGAGCCAACGAAGACTACAAGAGTAGGGGCGACCATGAGTACAGACATGAAGAAGAAAGTAGTCCAATTCCTTAAGGAGAACCTGGACAACATCGCTTGGAGCCACGAGGACATGCCAAGCATATCCACAAAGATCATCTAACACAAGTTAAATGTTGACCCCGAGAAAAAGCCCGTCCAGCAGAGATGACGACTGTTTGCACCAGAATGAAACCAGTGATTATGGACGAAGTAAATAAACTACTAACAGTGAGCTTCATCCGCGAGATCTACTACCCTAACTGGCTGATCAATGTCATCCTTGTAAAGAAGGCAAATGGAAAATGGAGAATGTGCGTGGACTTCATAGACTTGAACAAGGCCTACCCAAAGGATAGCTTCCCCTTGCTGAGGATAGATTAGCTGGTGGATTCCACAGCAGGACACAAGCTCCTGACTTTTGTGGACGCATTCATAGGGTACAACTAGATAAAAATGGCAGAGGAAGACTAGGAGAAAATTTCCTTCATCACAAGCCAAGGGCTCTACTGCTACAAGGTGATGCCTTTCAGGCTGAAAAATGTAGGAGCAACCTATCAAAAGTTAGTAAACAAAATGTTTAGTAAACAGATCGGGAGGAACATGGAAGTGTACGTGGACGACATACTCGTGAAGAGTAAAGAAGAGTCTGCTCACCTGGATGACCACTAAGAGACATTCACGACTCTTAAATAATATTAGATGAAGTTAAACCCCAGCAAGTGCGCCTTTGGGGTAGCGTCAGGGAAGTTTTTAGAGTTTATGGTGTCCCAAAGAGGAATAAAAGCAAACCCAAAGAAGGTACGAGCCATACTAGAGATGGCATCACCCAAGATTGTGAAAGAAGTTCAGAAGCTCATAAGGAGGATAGCAGCACTCAACAAATTCATCTCAAAAGCAACGGACATGTGCCTGCCCTTCTTCAAGACGCTGAAGTAGGCTTTCGCTTGGACAGACGAGTGTGAGAAAGATTTCTAGGAATTCAAGCACTACCTGAGCAATCCACCCTCCTGAGCCTATCTAAGGAGGGAGAAAACCTATATTTATACTTAGTAGTGTCAGCTACAGTTGTGAGCGTAACTTTGATTTGAGAAGAAAACAGAAGACAACTCCCAGTTTACTATGTCAGCCAGGCCTTCCAAGGGATAGAAGCTAAATACCCACACATAGAGAAGATTGCATTCGCTTTGATTGTAGGTTTACGCAAGTTGCGCCCCTACTTTCAAGCGAGCCCTATCTTGGTGATGACAGACCAACCCATAAAGAAGTTGATGAACAAGCCCGAGGTTGCAGGAAGGATGATCCAGTGGGCTATTAAGCTCAGCCAAATCGACATTGAGTACCACCCTAGGATAGCTATTTAGGCACAGGCATTGGCAGACTTCATCACTGAATTTACAATCCTAGACGAGAAAGGAGCAATAGATGAAGCGAAAAGATGGATGATTCAGATTGATAGTTCGTCAGCCAGAAAGAGGGGCAGAGTATGGGTTATTATCATCACCCCAGAAGGAGAGACGCTCAAATACAGAGTTCAGCTAACATTCCCGACCACCAACAATGAAGTTGAATACGAAGGAGTACTGATAGAACTAATGGTCGGGAAGGCGCTAGGAGTCAAAAACTTGCTCCTTTAGAGCGATTCAAAGCTCATCGTTGGTCAGATAAAGGGGGAATTTGAAGCAAAGGAGGGGAGGATGCAAAAATACTTAAAGTTGACAAAACTTTTGACATAGGAGTTTGATTAGGTGTTCAGACAGATCCCTAAAGCCAGAATATGGGGGTAGAAAAGCTAGCGAAGCAGGAGTCATTAGAAGTAGGACCAACAAATACAGATCTGAAGATTGAAGTCCAGATTCTAGCATCTTCACCTTTGCAATCCAAAGCGAAAGCAGTTGGATGAACCCAATCCTGTCCTTCCTTTAGGACGGATGGCTTCCACAGGACGTCGAGAAGGCCAGGAAGGTCAGGAAAAAGGCAGCAAGGTTTACGATCCTGAATGACACCCTGTACAAAAGAGGCTTCCTTGAAGTTCGTCAACGAGGAGGAAGCCAAATATATTCTGGAGGAGATCCATGAAGTAATTTATAGAGACCATGCAGGTCCAAGATCCTTGATTAGCAAAGTTATCCAAATGGGTTACTTTTGGCCTACTTTGCAAAAGATTGCAAAGGAGTTCGTTAAGAGGTGCGACAAATGCCAAAGGTTTGGGAACGTCTAATGCATCCCATTAGAGAAACTAACAACAATAGCCTCCCTATGGCCATTTGCCCAGTGGAGACTTGACATCGTTGGCTCGTTTCCCCAAGGTAAAAGACAGGTAAAATTTTTACTAGTTGCCATTGATTATTTCACAAAATGGGTTGAAGCAGAAGCACTATCAACCATAACGGAGGCAAAGGTCCAGAACTTCATGTGGAAGAATATAGTTTGCTAATTCGAGATACCACGGACAATCATATCAGACAACAGGTGGCAGTTTGACAATCGAGGTTTTAAGGACTTCTACTCGGGGTTAGGAATTAAGAACCAATTCTCGTCACCTGGTCACCCCCAAGCTAATGGCCAGAAGAAAGTGGCGAACTGGACCTTGCTCAAGATCATCAAGGCTCAGTTAAACGAGGCAAAGGGTGCGTGGGCAAAAGATTTGCCCCACGTTCTGTGGGTGTATAGGACTATAACTAGAACCCTGATAAGAGAGACCCCCTTTAGTCTTACCTATGGCATCGAAGCAGTAATCCCAAGTAGGAATCACCAGCATGAGACGAGAAGCCTTCCATGAAGGCAGCAATGACGATTAACTAAGAGTTAACTTGGATTGCTTGGACGAATCCAGAGACGAAGTATCCCTTAAGATGGTAGAGTACCAGCAGAAGATGATCGAGTATTACAACAAGAGAGTGAAGCTCATAAGACTTAACATAGGAGATCTTGTCCTGCACAAAGTTACACTTGCTACCAAAGACCCAACCTAGGGGAAGCTTGGCCCGACCTGGGAAGGACCCTACAGTGTCACCTATTATTCTAGACAAGGCAACTATCACTTGGAAACGTTGGACGAAATGAGACTGCTGCGACCATGAAATATTGAGCATTTGAAACAATACCATCAATAAATGTAATGGACAATTGTATTCATGTTTGAAATAAAGCAATAAAAGGATTATTCAGCCAACGTGATGTGTGCAAAGCTAGGATCCTAAAAAACGAAAAAGAAAATTAGCTAAGTAACAAGATTCCACCTAGACAGATGTAAGTTACTGACGAAACCAAATGACAAGATCCCTTCAATGGGTGTAAGTCACGAAAAATTGGCTAAGTAATAAGATTCCGCTTAGATGGATGTAAGTTACTAACGAAGCCAAATGACAAGATCCATTCAATGGGTATAAGTCACAAAAAATTGGCTAAATAACAAAATTTCGCCTAGACGGATGTAAGTTACTGACGAAGCTAAATGACAAGATACCTTTAATGGGTGTAAGTCACGAAAAATTGGCTAAGTAACAAGAATCTGCCTAGAAGGACATGAGTTACTGATGATACCTAAACAGGTGTAAGCCGCCTAAAAATTGGCTAAGTGATGAAAGTTCGCATGGACAGACATAACTCACTAAAATTGAATAAGCCCCTTACAACCAAGGAGGGTTCTGATGAAAACACAAGTCACAAGTAGGCAAAATAAAGAACAAACCAATGAAAGCATAAAGACAAACGATGAGTATAAATACATTTTGCCTGAAGAAAAAGCCCAAAAAACACTGGGCAAGAAACATTGTTCTGGAATTAGAATAAAAATATTGTTTTGGAACTAGAATAAAGAGCCCAAAGACAAACTGGGCACCCAAAAGAAGAACTAATAAAACACGAAACATATACTTAGAAATGATAAACAAGTTCAAGCAATAGCCTCGTCGTCACCATTAGAAGGGGGCACTGGAGCATCTCCAGGAGCATCACCAGCAAGAGCAGCTGTAGTAGATTGAGAGGCCTCGTTCACCGCCATCTCCTGGTCTACCTCTTCCAGGTCCAAGTTCTCCAAGTTTACTTCGGAGGGATGCTTGACTAAGTACCAACGAAGGAGCTCAAAGCCCTTGTAGTACCAACTAAAGAGCATAGTGTTGTACTCCTCAATTTGCTGGAAAGCCTCAACGGACTTGGCAGCAACGATCTTTATCTTTTCCTTCGCGGCCTAGAGTTGCTCATCCTTCTTTAGAGTCAGCTGCCTCTTAGCTCTAAGGTTGTCCCCTAAGACCTTGACTTTCTCTTTGATGGTATTGGCCTTGTCCATGGCAAAAATGAGGTCCTTCTTCAGTTTAGAATTCTCTGCCTCCAAAGCCTCCATCTTAGACACCGTTGACGTGACCTTTGCCTCATGGCTTAGGTACTCCAAAGTAATATGAATGCTCTCCCCTAGTACCTAAAAAGAAGACCCAACTTTCAGAACAATACAAAAAGAAGAAAAAGGAAAGGGCAAAATTTCACAAGTACACTACCTGGACGAGTTTGTGGATAAGATGACCCACAACCTCGTTAGAGGACATGCCAGAGAAGACCCCAAGCTCCTCAGCAGAGAAGGCATCTTGCGCCCTTTCTAGCTCAAGGCCAGCATTGTCCCAAACGCTAGACGAGTGGGAATCTGCCTTATCTTTCCCCTTGTCCACACATTGCTTCTCCCAGAGTGGAGTAATCTCTTCAATTGAGGTAGCTGGGGAAGCTGTCCTCATCGTCTCAATGACGGGGGTAGTTGGAGTGACGGAGACCTCCTTCTCCACAACACACACCACCCTCTTCCCGATAGTGGAAAGGGACTCGTTCTTCTTGGCCCTCATTTTTGAATACATCCCTTGGTTAAATTTCATTATCATCCATGGAAAAGGAAAACATTTGTAAAATATTAAAAAAAAAAAAAAGGGAAAAAGAGAGGGAAAGGGAGAGACAATGACGAGCTAAGTACTTACTCTTCTTCTCCTCAATCTCTATGGTGCGCATGACATAGGCAGAAGGCTTTGGACCAAGGCAGTGCAGAGCTAAGGTATGAGGATTGACCAAATCATTGAAGTCGTTAATTTCTTTTTTGTGTATTCAATAGCTGCCTCAACAGGTTGCCTGTACCTGCTCTTGAGTTTTGGTCGACTCTTAACTGCACAAGAGACAATAAATAGGAGAGTTAGCAACAATAGAATGTATACAAAAGAATGAAGGATAAAGGACTTTCAAAAAAGATGACGCACCTAGACTTGGGGTTCTCCACTGACGAAGCAACCTAGGGAGATCACCCTAAACTTTGTCAGAAGGAGTTTCCCACTCGTCCCCAGACATAAAAAAGAATCGAGATTTCCAATATCTGAATGACGAGAGTAGGCCCCTAACGATCCTATCCCTCCTCACCCAAGGCACCAATTTGTAGTACCCATATTCCTTGGACTCTTTTAAATGGTACAAGTAAGTAAACTCGTCCACCTTGATCATATCTCCTTCAGTGGCAGCTAGCCATATCTCCATATAGTTGATCACTATCTTCCATGAGTTTGGCATAAGTTACCTGGGAGCAATGTTGAAATGATCGAAACGCTCCATGATGAAGGGGTGGACGAGGAATCTAAGCCCGCACAAGAAGGCAGCCTCGTAGAAGCACACCTTCCCGGGTAAAAAGTGAAAACCTTGTTCCTCCCTACGAGGTAGACAAACCCTAACCCTCTTAGGTGATTGGAGCCTATCCCTGGACCTGGAGAGTGTTTCAGTGTCTAGGCCACATACCTTCCCAAGGGCCTGAAAAGCCCTAATATCCTGTGGGCCAGAAGCCGGGGTGTCCTCATCCACTTCCACAGGATCGTTACTAGACGACAACCCCGTCTGGAGTTCACTAGATCTCACCTATGACATCTCTCTTCGCTCACTTACTAAATCCTCGAACCAATCAACTGACTAACGAAGTAAGGGGAACAAATCAGCCAACACTACGCTTAGGCTACTACCCTAAAAAACAAAGCCTTCAACCAAAGGGGAAAAGGTACGGAAAACACCTAAAGAAGCCTCAAACGCGCAAAAAGGAGCAAAATAGAGGGGCAAACTATCTTAACTTCAAAGCTACTAACCGTGGAACCCTAGAAAACAAGGAAATAGAGACAAAATCCTAAAAACCCAAAACAAAAAAGAAAATCAGAAACCTGTACTACAAAGAGCAAAGGAAGAGGGAAAAAAGACATACCTCAAAGAAAAGCAACCACAGAAAGGAAAAGCTCAAGAAAATCACAGAGCGGAACATCTCGAAAAAGAAGAAGCACAGAGCAATAGTGGCGAAAAAGTGGGAAAAGGGAAAAGAGAAAATAAAGGAAGTTTAAAAACTAGGCACAAAAACTGAAAACCAACTGGAAACTCAAGAGTCACACAAGTGGGGCATTAACTCCACCAGTCAGAGCACGCCACGTGGCCACGATGTGTATGACGCTGCCAATACGCATTAAATGTGGAACAAAATCCCAAAAGCCATGTTTGGGCAGAAAACCTTTCACCTTCTGGTGGCCGTCATGACATGCAGTGACGACCACAGAACCTGGGAGGGCAACTGATGTGATCGACAAACTCTTTTGCCTAGACGACCTCATCAAGTACATTTGTCGACCTTTCCATGACATGGATGAATGCAGGTGAGTCATTAATTAGAAGTTTCAATGCCTCAAACAGTTACCAATTAGTTGTCAAACCGTTGGAAGCTCATCAAAACCCACATTAATAAGCCCTGAGGCGTTACGAAAAGAGCACTAAAGCAACGGCTAGAAATTGTAAAGCTATATATATACACGCTCATCGGAACTAGAAAAGGTAAATAGACACAAACCCAAGAATTTTCTAGTAAACTTAACTCTAACATTCCAAATTTTCTTACTTCCAAACAAAGTTTCTATACGCTAACTTTATCATCGGAGGCTTTGTGGCAGACACCACACTAGTGACCACCTAAGGAAAGTCTTCCACCTTACCTGTAGGTACATCGACGAGGTCCCAACTTCATCTGGACGAACCTACATTACTGACGAATCTCGCATCATCAGGAAACGTTTCGAGTATGCCAAATACTCCAAGCCACAAAGGCAAATCTCTCTGCTAAGTGATGCTCGTCGCTACTTGTACTTCCAGTCCATAAATCACGAAAGTCCACAAACCGAGCCATGAGCTGGTTTCTAAGGCATGGTTCTTCCCACCAAACTTCTTTTAATGCCTGATAGCCCCATAACACATGGGTTACATCCTCCACAGCCTCCTAGAACAAGTCATAGGTGCTATTTTGGGTCACATTCCTAGTGTAGAGGTTCTTTTTTTTGGGGAGCAATTCACGGCATGCTCACCAAATAAAATGGTTAATCTTATTTGGGACTGCCAATGCCCAAATATTCTTCTAGAACCTGCTATGAGCCGACAGATTTGATGGGCCAGAACTGGGAGCTTCGGATAGGATTTTATATGCACTGTTGGTCAAATATCGCCCTGATTTTGTACCAGTCTAGATGAGTGTATCTAGTGTTTGCTAAGAGTTGAGTTGAACGTCAAGAATGGTCACTGCTTCATGAGGAAAAAATTCAGGCCATACCCGTTCCTCATCCCAGTGAGGACCATTATCGTCAATGAGAGAGCAAACTAGAGCATTGCTAGGTAGGTTTGTTAGTGGAGATAAGATGTGGCTTGAGTGCAGATCAAGAAGCCATTTATCTCCACGTATGCGAACCTACCTCCCATCACCAATGCGCCAGGCTGAGCCCCGTTGCACCACTATTCTCGCTTTTAGGAATCTTTGCCAAGCAGGGGAACCAATGAGCTTCACCTCACTGTCCAACATAGAGCAGTTGGGAAATAATTTTTCCTTGAAGACTTCATAGAATAAAGACTTAGTGTTATGAAAATGCCGCCAAACCTGTTTGCCCAATAAAGCAAGATTGAAGTTCTTAATGTCTCTAAATCCCAAAATGCCTTGACATTTTAGTAAACATAATTTGTCCCAAGCTATCCAGTGAATTTTCCTTACTTCTCCCTTATATCCCCACCAAAGCTTTTAGATTAGAGATTCAATGTCTTTGCATAGGCTTTTTGGTAGTTTGAAGTAGCCCGTAGTGAAAGTTGGCATTGCTTGTAGCACGGATTTAATGAGAACTTCGTGGCCTGCTTGGGACAAAAGTTTTTCTATCCACTCTTGTATTTTGTGCCAAACTCACTCTCTTTTATAGTTGAAACTCTTTGTTTTTGCTCTCCCCACAAAGGATGGGAGGCCTAAATATTTTTCATATTGAGAAGTAACCGAGGCACCAAACAAATCTGAAATTCTGATTTTTGTATGAAAATTTGTATTCATGTTAAAAAACAATTGGGTTTTACCACTGTTGATCTACTGGCCCGAGGCTTGTTCATATGTTGCAAGGATGTCCAAAATTGTTTGACAATCATTATCATTTGCTCGGCAAAAGAGCAAACTGTCAATGGCAAAGACACATACACATGCATAGGTTAAATCCTTGAATATCTATATATGTATCAACCTATTTAATAAACATCCAGATGTGATGGTTCGCCTTCTAAAATATATCATCATTTTTTCTATTTTTGTAGAAAAAAGAAGTTTACCTACTTATGTAACAATAAATGTGATTGATATCATTTCAAAAAAATCATGAATGTAATTGGTGTCATTTCTATAAAACAACAAATAAGTATTTAAATTAATTTTATTTTTATTTTTTATGTTTGATGATAAATTTATATGACTTATATAGTAAAATTTATAACATTCCTAACTTTATTCAATCCATATTTAAAACACAACTGACAAATTTATAGCTAAATTTTTAACAACAACCAGCTAGGTCAAATCCACATGCATAGGTTAAATGGACAATGTTTATTACTTATGTGTATCTACACAAGTGTGTAATAACACTAAATCATGACATGAATTAAATTCATGATTTTAATGTTATGTAACATTTGTCTGTATACACACTAATGTGTAAACATGGTTTTCTAACCCAAACTGGACCATATGGTCTGGCCTGATTAACCGTGAACCTTTCATAAACACGGTTCTTTTAATCCTAAGAACCAGTCTATACCAAAAAAGCAGGGAATCGTTTGAACCATAGTCCAATCGTACGGTTCTCACAGTTCATTACTTCCCTTTGAATCTGTACACCAAAAAACTTTAAAAAATAAAAATATTAAAAAAAAAAAAGAAAGGAAAAAAAAAACATAGCTACTGGGAAACATTTCGAATTTTGGCGAGATAAAGTTATTCTGACGGTAAGAAAAACAAGGGAAACTATAAAAAGATAAAAATATAATAACACACATGAAACAACTTACATTGATCGCTCTGCCATTGACTTCTGTGAAGAGCATGCCTTTGTGTTTCTTCTTCTTTCGTGAAGACTAGAGTCACACCCTCTATTTTTGTAGTGTATGGTAGGGGTGGCAAAATCTGGCATGACTTGCGAACCCGACATGACTAACCTATTTATAAACAGGTCATGGGTTGAGGCTAAATGGGTTCGAGTCATATTCGGGTTGACACTGCTAACCCGTTTAATAAACGGGTTGTGTTCATGTTCAACGTGTGAACCCGTTTGACTCATTTAGCTTATAAAATTATTAGTTATTTTGATATTATTGCTTAATTATTAGTTGTTTTTATATGTTTATTACTATATTTATATTTATTGTTGTAATTATATATTAATTTTAAATATATGGAAATCGATAAAAATTATATAGGTTTAGTATGACTTATTAATCGAATAGATTAGTAAATAGGCCATTTGTACTAATCTTTACATGACTTGTTAATTAAATGAGTTAAACGTGTCAAGTTGACCTATTTAATAACCATATCGTGTTCGAGTTGAGGATTTTGACATGTTACTAAATAGGTTGGATTCGAGTCAACCCATATAGCCAAATACTCATAACTCGACATGACAGAAATCCGATCTAAGAACACGAATGACCACCCTAGTGTGTGGTGCACAATTCATTTCTTTTCTTTTTAACTTAATTTTGAGTCTTTTTCTTAAGTATGCAGTGTATAGTGTGCTAGTGCCTATAGCTAGCCTACTGAGCCACCCACCCACGTGCTTTGATTGCACAATGCTACTTCAATTCAAAATTTTGTACTATAAGTCTATTATTGCCATATATCTGTCAACATGGAACAAAAAGCTTTTTATATTATTATTATTATTATTATATTTCAATTTTTGTTGAAAATATCTAAGTGCATCTATTGTTTTGTTTTTGTTAATGAGATGATGACATTTTATCTAGGCACTAGCATGTTAAATAAGTTATGACATTTTTATGAAAAATACATTTAATTTGATTATTTTATTTTACTTTTCAATTTGTATTAATTTAATATATTTATTTATATTTTAAATAATTATTAAATTAATTATGATGTTATAATGGTTCGACTTTGGTCTGACCTTTAAAATCTTGAACCTCTTACTTTAATGGTTTTATTGAACTGTCCGGTTTGAAAATTGTTGGGAAAAAAATCATAAATCCCCTCTATGTCTATGTGTACATTAATATATATATATATATATCTACCAAGCAATTGCAATATTATGGAGACAAAAAAATTCCAGCAAGCACCACATAAACACAACCACACAAGAACACCAAATCTTACATGGAAAACCCTCCAGTGTAGAGGGAAAAACCATGGAGCGTCTCTGAAAAATATCAACTATAACATAGAGATTACAACTATTAAGTTTGTGCTAAACTTGAGTCCACAATAAATTAGATACACAACAAATTAAATCTCAAAGAGTAAAATACAATCTCACCACAATACTAGTAGCAAAATTTTCCTCTGGATACTCTAAGAGAACTTTGCCAATTTATCTTCCTTGTGTGTAGCTTGAGTAAAGAAAAATGTCTCATTTTTCTTTTTCACACTCTCATTGTATTTCTCTCTATCTTTTTAGACTGCACCTCTCAAGCTGAAATTCTCTTCTTTTTTTTTTTTTTTTTTTTTTTTTTTTTGTTTTTGTTTTTGTTTTTTGTTTTTTGCTCACTCTAGAACTCATGTCCAAAATGGCTCTCTGTTTGCTTTAGCTTCCCACAAGGCCAAATGGCCTTGAGAGCATTCCCATCAACACTTCTAAAAAATTTAGCATTTACCATCTCAAAAACTAATTTTATAATATATAACACATCACTTTACAATATTCCTTCCATCAAAACTTCTATTTTTTTAACACTCCATTTAAATATTCTTTCTTTATTAATTTTTATTAATTTTTATTTATTTTTCCTCTCTCTCTCTCCTCTGTCTCTCTATTTCTCAACCCAATTATTCTCAGCATCGTCGGCCCACACATCCACCATCGGACCAAAAAAAAAAAAAAATCAACAGTAATCGGAACAAATCACCACCAACCACAGCAAGAAAAAAAAGGAAAAAAACCCATCCACCGTCGAACCAAAAAAAAAATCAACAGCAATTGGACCAAATCACCACCAACCATAGTAAAAAAAAAAAAAAAAGGAAAAAAACTCACAAACCATGGCCAAATCAAACCACAACCCATAGCCAAAAAAAAAGCCACAAACCAACTCGGACCACGACTCCTTCGATCCATGCTCTGACCCACGAACAATCAGACCCATGCTTCGATTTAAGCTCACGACTCCTTCGATCCACACTCCAAACCAAAAACCCACACTCTGACACATGACTCCTTCGATCCACGCAGACCCCTGAAGAGAGATAAAGAACAGAGAATAGAGAACAGAGACGGGTTTGGTGGTGTGGGTTGGGGGAAGGGAAGAGCGGCTTGGGTTGAGGGAGAACAAAGGAAAAAAAAAAAAAGAAAAAAAAAAAAAGGAGAGGAGGCAGAGGCGTAGGTGTGGGAGAAAGAGAGAACCAGAAAGAAAATGAGGGAAAATAAGAGGAGATAGGCGCAAAAGGGAAGCGTGTGAGAGGGAAAGTGGAAGTTTTATTAAACAAAATTTTTATTTATTTTTATTTTTTTATTTTTTTACAATCTTGCTATAATGGGTTGCTAGAAATAACAATCCACTGTAGCTGGATTGCAAAATTAATAGGATTTAAGAGCTTTGATGGAGTATGTTTTTTGATCTTTTGATGCTAAAATTTAGCATTTATAGCATTTAGCATTCTTTTTTATTTTTTATTATTTATTTTTTTATTTTTACTTCGGCGTGTCCCACACGCCTTGCATAACTTCTCATTAAGAGAAGTCAGACCTCTCCAAGCTTTGATCATTTCTCAATAAATGAAAGAGCTAATTTTGAAAAGTTTTGGAACAAGCTCATAAATGAGCTTTGACAAATGCATGTGTTGGAATCCAAGGGTGTCACGTGCACCCAACAAAACCATGTATGTATGGAAAATGTTTTTTTTTTTTGATAAACTGTATGGAAAATGTTAACAAGCACCACTTGGTGCTTGTATGGAAAATGTTAACAACCGCTTGGTGCTTGTATGGAAATGTTAACAAGCACTGCTTGGTGCTTGGTGCTTATATTGAAAATGTTAAAAACCGCTTGGTACTTGCATGGAAAATGTTATAACAAGCACCGCTTGGTGCTTGGTGCTTGTATGAAAAATGTTAACAAGCACCGCCTGGTGCTTGTTAAGTACATAAAATGAGCTTTGACAAATGTTTGCTGGAATCCAAGGGTGTCATGTGCACCCAACAAAAACCATGCATGAATGGAAAATGTTTTTTTTTTTTTTTTTTTTTTTTTTGGTTTTTGTTTTTTTTTTGTTTGGGTAAACTGTATGGAAAATGTTACCAAGCACTGCTTGGTGCTTGTTAAGTACAAAAAATACAAAGAAATTTGTCAAAAATAGTCAAAAAGACACCAAATAGTACCTATAAAACTGAAAAAAAAAATTAAAAAAAAAATAACCAGCCAAAAACAAAAAACAAAAATTTTGTCAGAAAAAATGTAAAAAATATTGTGGTTAATGAGCACTGCAAGGGTTGTGTTAACGAGCAAGGGCTGTGTTTTGCGGTGCTCGTTAACACAACCCTTGCGGTGCCCGTTAACACATCCCAATAAGTTTTACCCATTCTTGAATGCCTATATATATATATATATATATATCAACCATTCGATTAAATATCTAGTACGTGAAGAAAACAAATAAGAGTTCAGTTCACTTTTAGTCCTAATATTATGGCATTTCTAAAAGAGTCCAATCCAAGAAATCTTGATAATGATCAAAGAGAAGAAAATAGTTTCTCATGTGCCATGCAGCTCTCGACCTCTATTGTGCTGCCTATGGTCTTGCACTCGGCCATTGAGCTTGGGGTTTTTGATATCTTAACCAAAGCGGGTCCTGGAGCCAAGCTCTCTCCCTTGCAGATTGTAGCTCAGATGCCAACCAAGAACCCTGACGCAGCCATGATGCTGGACCGCATTCTCAAGCTGTTGGTCAGCCACTCTGTGCTTGGTTGCACCGTGGCTGCTGATGAGGACTTTGGTTCTTTCCGGAGGCTTTACAGTCTTACTCCTTTGTCTGAGCACTTTGTGACTAATGAAGATGGCGTGTCATTGGGTCCTTCATGGCCTTGATTCAAGACCAAGTCTATATGAAAAGCTGGTTGGTTTTTTATTATTATTATTTTTTTTTCCTTTCTTATTTTGAATTTAAAAAATTGTATAATTATAAACTATTTTACAACATTTTTTTTTAATATGATGAATAGTTATTGGTAAGTGAAAGAATGATATTAATTAACGATAAACCCAAATGAAAACTAATAAGAATTAACTATGTCAATATTTTGTAAAAAATATTATAAAATAATTTGTAGCTATAAAATTACTTTTTTTTTATTTATTTTACCTTTACTTGGTCTTCATTGGTTGTTTGATTTATTTTTGCTTATTACCTTTGGTAATGGTTACGAATGTGTGAGGTAAGAGAAAATCTAGAACATGTTTTTTTTTTTTTTTGGTGCCGTAACTTATTTTATTATAACACTTTATTATTATTATTATTATTATTATTATTATTATTATTGTTATATAATATAATTTGATAATTAGGGTAGAGATGATTTGAATCCTGAATGTTTTTATTTAAAATATTAGGAGGTGCCAACCAGTGAAATTACAAAATTCTCAAAACATTATAACACTTTTAAACTATATAAATGCTGGTTAATAAAATTAAACATTGAATTAAATTTGAAATTAAGGTCAAAGTCTACTATCTGTTATATGCATATATGTAATTGCCCCTATATTTTACTATTTTTATTATGATAGGCTTTATGCCCTTTTAACAACTTCGTTTCTTGCTTAATTTGGGTCAAATAATTACATTTGATATCAACAAAACTTGGTATCGAAAAAAATTGGGTCAAATAATTGATGGGCAAAAGCAAAACAATGTTTTGTTTAGTTGTATGGGAAAGCCGTGTAGATACAGAAGATTTGCAACTTTGACTTTTCTTGAAAGTTTATAAATTTTTTTTGCTGAATAAAAGTTAATCATTATTCTTTTAATAGTAAAGAAAGTTAAGTATTTTTTATTAGTGTAAAGGACGAAATTCAAAACCAAAATTAAATTTCATGAAATGGAGACAGATATATCATATGGTCATTTATCGAGAGAAAAAAATATATCTTATAAGATGCTGCTTTCATAACATGTGTATGTTTTATGCGTATGGGTTCTACATAGAGAGAGGATGGTCTCATGAAACAATCTCATAAGATTTGGTAGTTCCGCTTATGTGGTCCAGTAGCACCTCAAAAGCATACCTAGTTCCCCAATCTAATTTTCAAAAATTAAATATGCTATAGTAATTGTGTAGCGCCCTTGAATCTTGATAAATGAAAGTTATGGTATCTAACTAAAGCTCTTCATAGGTCCCAACTGAACGATGCAATTCTTGAGGGAGGAATTCCATTCAATAGGACTTATGGCACGCATGCCTTCAAGTATCCAGACTTGGACCCCAGATTTAATAAGGCGTTTAACGCATCAATGTCCAACCAAACTACTATTCTCATCAAGAAGATCCTTGAGTCTTACAAAGGTTTTGAGCAACTCAGGCAATTAGTCGATGTTGGTGGTGGTCTAGGAGTTACCATTAACCTAATCACTACTAGATACCTCAATATCAAGGGCATTAATTTCGACTTGCCTCATGTTATACAACATGCTCCACCTTATCCTGGTATTATTTCAATTCATAATTTTCATTTTTCAGTTGTTGTCTTGTTTCACCAAGTTAAAACATGATTGATTCTCCCAAAAAGAAGAAGAAGAAGAAGAAGAAGAAGAATAAGTTAAAAGTTAAAATTTGATCAAATGTTTTAATGTTTTTGAGGAATAATAATTTTGGATCATAAGTTTGAAAACCTTAATAGCCTAAGGTGTATTTATACGCAATATATGTAGATAAGGTTTTAATTTATGTTACAGGTGTGGAACATGTAGAAGGGGATATGTTTGAGAACGTTCCTGAAGGGCATACCATTTTTATGAAGGTTAGTTTCATATCTAAAAGGCATTATGTTACCCTTGACATAAACCCAAATACATTACAAACTGATTTGTGTTGCATAGGAAATGCTTTTCTTCTTATTTGATTGTCTCAATTATTCCCCATCCAATTGATTTGGTAATGGCGCAAAATATTATAAGAAACTGGTTATTTATTAGGTAGAAATGATATATATATATATATATATAAAATTTATACTAAATAAATAGTATATGGTGATGAAGTTGAAAAATCCACCAGTGAGCCACACGTACTCACACACTTAGAATGCAACCTGCACAACACAAAAAAGGAGAAAGACCTAAACAGAGAGTACTGGTGTGGTGCCGGCCAAATACCCTTCGAAGGTCAAGTTAGAATCTTTTACAACTCCAGAGTACTAGAGAGGGTCAATTATACGTACCTTGATTTGTGAGGGTATTGGGGGTTTTTATAGTAGTCGAAGGTAGACCTCTTTTACTTGGAATCGAAGTCCTTTCCTTGTAAAAATCCTGTTGAGAAGTCTAAAACGTGATGGGCAAGTCTTTTCCTTATAGAGAGGATTTTCATTAATGCACGCGGTTTCTAGAATCCTATTTGCACTCGGATTTCATTCTATAGTGTGCGCCGCAAGTATTCCCATCTAGGGTTTCTTGGAAATCATGTAATAACAAAGTCAGGTCCCTCCTGATTCCAGCACCCGTCTACGTGGAATCTGTCCAGGTACGGATCCATCCAGCACATATAGAGGTCTGTCCATGTATGATTCGTCCATATGAAATTCTTCCTCTTCATATGGTATAATTTTTCAAGAAAAATGATGCCATAATTGGATGATTTTTCAGTCGATACTTCATGATTGGAGTGACGAATACTGCTTGAAGCTGTTAAAAAATTGCTACAATGCTATCCCAAATGATGGAAAGGTTATTGTTGTAGAGGCAGTTATTCCAACTATCCCCAATGTTAGCACTTCTATGAAGAGCACCTATCAAATGGATTTGTTTTTGATGACTCAATGCACAGGAGGAAAGGAAAGGACCAAAGAAGAATTCGTGGCCTTGGCAACCATGGCTGGATTTAGTGGCATCAAATTTGAATGTTCTGTCTGTGATTTTTGTGTTATGGAGTTTTTCAAGTAAACGACTTGCTTGTAATATTTACTATTTAGAGATGCCCCCTTTCCTTCTTTGAACTTTTATGTTGTGTCCAAACAAGGGATTTTGACGTGAGATTTATTCAAAGCTGTAATTTGAAATTTTCTAATGTTGATTTCCTTTGTTTGGGTTAATAAGAGAGTTGTTTCAATAAGTATGTGAAACCTTGATCTCCGTATTTTTAAGCATCAAAATCCCAAGTTTGAATTTTAAGAAGAATTGTGTCATTGTACGAATTCTATCAATAAAACCATTCTCATACCATTATCAGGACTCTTTACATGGTTAATGTTACCATTACCACTATTGTTGCTAATATCATCCCATATATCTATTACCACTACCATCATAATCACTGTTGTCGCCACCACCACTATCGTCACTATCATTATCGTCACTGTCACGCTCACCACCACTCTCACTAATTGCCAATAATACCTGGACGTTACTTATACTGTACCTGGTGACAGCTCTAAGCTTGATCACAACACTTCAGAAAATTGAGGGGTTTTTTAATCAACGGTAAGCAAGACATCTTTATTGCTTTCATGGTAATAGCAGTCTTTCCTGGTCTACCACGTTAGCCGTCTTGGCCTCTACTGTATTGCATTTTGTCCCTATTAACATAATGAAAGCAAGTCTATTATTTTCAAATTAAAAAAAAAAAAAAAAAATTCGCATGTAATGAAAGCAAGTCTAGTAAAGGCATGAAAACCAATCCTTTGGTTAATAACTTTATAATTTAATTAGTTCCTCTTGGTAATTCTAATGGAAACATTTAAAATTTATAATTTAATTAGTTCCTCTTGGTAATTCTAATGGAAACATTTAAAATTTACACCCTGCTCCCTAATTATCAAATTATCAAAACAAAATCAGTCGTTTATTTTTATTTATTTATTTAAGAACTCATTAAAAAAAAAAAAAAAAAAAACGATAGAGGCATAGAGGCTAGAGCTAAGCTTTTATTTTTATTTATTTATTTAAGAACTCATTAAAAAAAAAAAAAAAAAAAACGATAGAGGCATAGAGGCTAGAGCTAAGCTTTTAGCTTAGGCAAACAAGACATTCAAAACGTAAGCATGAAACATATGATTAATTGACTTCACAAAAAGAAACATATAAATGATTCAACAAAAATTAAATAATATAATTAATAACATAAAGTAATTATAAAACAAGTGCTTTACTGTCATACAAAATATAATAGGTAATTTACATCTTGATGCATGCTTGTTTAGGATTTAATTGAGATTGCGAAGATTCCTCATGATCTCAAGACATCAATTGGCAATTGCAACATTATTTGTTTATATATTATAATTCAATAGGTTGGGGAGGAGAATTTGAACCTTAAACTATGAACTTTTTGGAAACATCAAGAAGTGCCAATAATATTAATAAATATTTTAACATACAACTTTATTAATTTACCTGTAGGGATAAAGGCCCAAAGTCACGTATTGGGCCTTGGGCTTGGTCCGAGGATAGGAGTGAATCCGAGAAGGGACAAATAATCTTGAGTAACTCCAATTTTAAAGGTTTCACAAGCAGAGAATGAACGGAAGGTGGTCCGAGGAGTAACTCCTCCTCGAACATGAAGTACGCAACCCACTTCTGTACCCCGACGATCAAAGTGATCTTCTGGGAAGCTCCAGCAGGAAGGATGGGCATCATACGCTTATGAAGAATGATGGGGACTTAGGAATAACTAAAACAAAAGGCTGTCACCACCGCATTAAATGATTTGCAGCTACTTTTCTAGTCGCATTTATGTGGAGAAAACCCTTGAACAGGGTTGCCTTGATCACCGTGACTCACAGAGGGCCAGAGAGGGCATCTGATGGGACAGATAAGTAAGGGTTTAGATGATCAACAAGTGTAAGATCAAGATGGTCCGAAGGGGACTATATAATGTGAGAGACCAACCACAGGAAAAAGGGGGGGGGGGGAATTAGAGAAAGAACACTGTAGCTACTAGAACTATAATTGTAACCAATTTCATTGATTTGTATAAACATTTGGCTCCTCGGCAATACGTTTGCCCAGTCTTATGTACCTTGTTCTTCCATGATTGTTTTTCAAACTCATCCTAGCCATTGTTATATTTACTAGGGCTTGGTTCTTTAATCCACACTCTACAAATTTATTGTGCTGGGCTCATTTACCTATAATCCCTTACATATTAGGCTTGGGCTACAAATCATGCCCTTACAATTGGCGCCGTCTGTGGGAAGAACTTGAGTGATAGTGAGTACAACGGTTAATGATGGTAGGCTCAAGTCCACACCAAGCAGAGTCCTTGGGATCCAAGCATGGCAATCCCTTTGTCAACCTCGAACGGAGGGGTGATCGCGAAGGAAGTGTGCATACCACATAGACTGACAGAAGTAAACCTCGAGAAGGAAGACATGTCTCCCAGCTAGAAATTAATCGACTAAAGAAGGAACTGCGCCATGCATGACGAAGGCAGACTCCCTTTAACTTTGACGTGTCCTCTGATGATGAAAGGGACGTCAGTTATAGGAGAAGATCCTGAACCCCGCCCAGTGAGTCTTTCTCCTATGAAGACGAGCGCCATCACGAGCGAAGGGTCAGAAGCCCGTCTCGCAAGGGCATGGGAAACGACGTTGTGAGCAGGGCCTTGGACCAGATCTCCAAGTCACCCTTCATGTGCAAGATCGAGGGGGCTAGACTTCCTCAACGATTCCCTCAACCTACCTTCACCATGTACAATGCTAAAACAGACCCCGCAGAACATGTGAGTCACTTCAACCAGCGAATGACTGTCCATTCTAAGGATAAAACCTTAATGTGCAAGGTTTTCCCATCCAGTCTGGGACCTGTTGCCATGAGGTGGTTTGACAGCTTGAAGGCAGACTCCATAAGTTCCGTTAAGGAGCTCACTCAAGCATTTTGTTCCCGCTTTGTCACTTGCAGTAGACCTCTTCGGCCCTTGGTCTCCCTACTATCCTTGAGCATGCGAGAGGGAGAGACCTTGAAAGCGTATTCGGATAGGTACTGGGAGATGTTCAACGAAGTAGATGGTGACTTTGACGATGTAGCCATCGGTACTTTCAAGCTTGGCCTCCCGTCCGAGCATGGATTGAGGAAATCTCTGACTGGCAAGCCCGTCACCAGTGTGCGCTAGCTCATGGACCGGATTGATAAGTATAAAAGGGTCGAGGAAGACCAGCAACAGGGTAAAGGAAAGAAGAAGGTTATCTCTCAGGAGAAGAGGGATTTCAGGACGGATTGATACAACAGCAACCGGCCAATGAGGGACTTTATCGGGCAGCTGGGGTCTTCCCACCTTTAAGCAGTCAATGCTGTGTTCCGAGAACCAGTGCATCAAGTTCTGGAGAAGATTAGGAATGAGCCATTCTTTAAATGGCCAAGTAAAATGGTGGGAAACCCTGAAAGACACAATCGCAACCTCTATTGCCAATACCACCGAGACCATGGACATATAACCAAAGATTGTAGAAGTCTGTGGGACCACCTGGACCAACTCGTACGTGAAGGAAAGCTAAAGCAACTCTTGCACCACTCCTGCCCCTCTAAGGGGGCCAACTAACTTAGAATCCTAGAGAGATGACTCTTCAAGGCCCCCCTAAGAACAATAAATGTCATCTTCACTGCTCCAGGAAAAACTGGGTCCTGCCCCTCTAGAGTATTGTCTGTAGCTCGGCTACTCGTCGAGGACACTAATTGAGAGAGAAAGAAGGCTTGGCTGGAGGTCCAACCAATTTTAGGCTTCTCAGACGAGAGTAAGGTCAAAACCATTCAACCCCATGATGATGCTTTAGTGGTTACCCTCAGGATTGGAGGATATGATGTGAAAATGGTGATGGTAGACCAAGGCAGTGGCGCTGAGATAATGTACCCCGATCTGTATAAGGGGCTAAACTTGAGACCCAAGGACTTAGCACCCTACAGCTCGCCCCTAGTGAGTTTTAACGGGAAAGTCGTTATCCCAAAAGGCTAAATTAGACTACCCTTGCAAACTGGGTCAGAAATTGTGGAGGTAGACTTCATCGTGATGGACGCTTATTCACCCTACACGGCCATTGTGGCCAGACCTTGGCTTCATACCCTCAGAGCCGTCTCCTCTACTTTGCACCAAAAGGTGAAATACCCATCCGGGGGTCGGGTTAAAGAGATCCTGGGAAATCAGTTAATAGCCAGGCAATGCTTAGTGGCTGCCATCCGGCACCAACCTGAAGCTTAGCCCTCGGCCCATGTCGAAGGAAGTTTATAGCAATCAAAGGCTTTGGCGTTGCTTATCGGTAGGCCAACCGAGGGGGCTAAATGTGAGGATCTGGTAAATGTGGCTATCGGCAACGATCAAGAGAAATTCTTTCAGATTGGGGCTCAGTTACATCCCCCAAAGAAGGAGGAGCTAGTAGAGTTTCTTAGAAGAAACGTAGATGTCTTCACATGGAGTGCTTACGAAGCCCTGGGGATGGACCCGAACTTCATCTGTCATCATTTAAACATTAATCCGTCCATCACTCCAAAGAGACAACCTCTTCGGCACTCATCCAAAGAGCAGTCTAATGCTGTTAGAGAAGAGGTGAAGAAACTAAAGCAGGCGGGGGCTATCAAGGAAGTTTTCTACCCCGAGTGGTTGGCCAATACCATGGTGGTGAAGAAGAAGAGTGGGAAGTGGCGAGTGTGTGTACATTTTACAAATCTGAATAGAGCTTGCCCAAAGGATTCTTTCCCTGTGCCTAAGATAGACCAGCTGGTGGATGTAACTGTAGGCCATCCTCGGATGAGCTTTTTTGACGCCTTTTAGAGTTACCACCAAATACCACTAGCCTTGAGTGATCAGGAGAAGACGGCTTTTGTCACACCCATAGGAAATTACCACTACAAAGTAATGCCGTTCGGTTTGAAGAATGCGGGTTCTACCTACCAGAGGATGATGACTAGGATGTTCGAGCCGTAGTTAGGCAAGAGCATTAAGGTCTATATAAATGACGTGGTGGTAAAGAGTAAGGTAGCGTCCGAGCACTTGGGTGATCTCGGATATATATTCAAAGTTCTGAGGAAACACAGGCTGCGCCTTAACGCTTCCAAGTGCTCCTTTGGTGTGGGGTCAGACAAATTCCTGGACTACATGGTAACCCATAGGAGAATAGAAGTTAACCCGGACCAAATTAAAGCAATCAACAATCTATAACCACTTCAAAATCCCAAGGAGGTCTAGAAACTAACCGGAATTACTGCTGCCTTGAATCGGTTTATTTCTCGGTCAGCTAATAGGTGCTGACCTTTCTTCCTACTTATAAACAAATGGAAGGGGTTCGAGTGGACCGAGGAATGTGGCTTGGCCTTCCAACAGCTTAAGGATTATCTCTCTCAGCCACTTATCATGTCTATCATTGAAGCTGATGAAGTTCTGTTCGCTTATATCGCTGTGGCTCCTCACGTCGCAAGCTTAGTCCTAATACAAGTTGACGACGGCATATAAAGGCCAGTATATAATGCGAGTATGTCATTACACAAGGTCGAGATTCATTACCTGCCATTGGAAAAGGCTATTCTGACGGTGGTACATGCCACACGGAAACTCCTCCATTACTTTCAGGCACTCATAGTCATTGTCCTAACCCAACTTCTGTTCAGAGCTCTACTTCGGAATGTTGACTACACAGGAAAGATTGCTAAATGGGCCACGCTCTTAAGGGCTTTTGACATCAAATACATGCCTTGCACCTCTGTCAAGGGATAAGTCCTTGCGGATCTAGTAGCTGAATTCGCTGAATCCCCATTAGAAGAAGAAACAAAAACAAAATCCATGGTTGGAAAATCGATTGGCTTGATCTCCCGATAGGGCACCCTACCCTGGGAAGTGTATGTTGATGGCACAGAAAATCAAAAAGGTTCTGGAGTGGGGTTAGTATTAGTATCCCCTAAAAGGATCACCATTGAGAAATTGTTAAGATTGGGATTCTCGGCCACCAATAACGAAGCTGAGTATGAGGGTCTACTAATGGGAATGGCCATGGTTCGAATAATGGGCGGAAAGGAAATAAAGATATTCTCGGACTCCAAATTGATTGTCGGCCAAGTGAAAGGGGAGTTTGAAGCAAGGGACGAGAGAATGCAAGGGTACTTGAGCCAGGTTAGACACCTGTAGTCAGGCTTCAAATCCTTCGACCTGTTACATATTCCTAAAATGGAAACACCCACGCTGATTCACTAGCCATACTCGCGACCTCCTTGGCGCAGGTCCTGCCTTGGATGATCCTCGTAGAAGACCTCCACAAACCCACAGGACCGAATGGGGGAGCTGGTGCATGTTCATCAAATTAGGGTGGGGCCAAGCTAGATGGACCCCATAGTACTGTTCTTAAAAGAGGATATTCTACCCGAGGAGAAGTCTGCAGCAGACAAGGTACGAAGAAAGGCTCCTCAGTTTTGGCTATCCGAGGACCAAAGGTTATACAAACGCTCATTTTCTGGGCCATACCTGCTGTGCATACACCTCAAGGCAACATAATTACTTCTTGAGGAATTACATTAAGGGTTTGCGGGAGCCACACTAGAGGTAAATCATTGGCACACAGAGCCATCACTCAAGGCTATTGGTGGCCAACTATGCAAAGGGAAGCACAAGAATATGTAAAAAAGTGTGATCAATACCAACGGTACACACCAAACATACACCAATCGGGCGGGGTCCTTAACCCTTTGTCCAATCCTTGGCCTTTGCTCAATGGGGCTTAGACATTATGGGCCCTTTCCCCAAAGCAGCAGGAAACAGAAGATACCTACTAGTCGGCACGGACTACTTCACCAAGTGGGTAGAAGTTGAACCTCTAGCGAACATCAAAGATGTGGATGCCAAGAAGTTTGTCTGGAAAAACATTATCACCCGGTTCAGGGTCCCTCATACCCTCATCTCGAACAACGGCTTTCAGTTTGACAGCAAATCTTTCAGGAGATACTAGATACTGTTGTGAGTTGGGAATCATGAATAGGTATTCTACCCCAGCTTATCCCCAAGGGAATGGGCAAGCCGAAGCTGTCAACAAGGTCATAGTGAATGGACTCAAGAAGAGATTGGATGACGCAAAGGGAAATTGGGTTAAAGAGTTGCTGCACGTCCTATGGACTTATCAAACCACGCCTTGCAGATCCACCGAAGAAACCCCTTTTTGATGACTTATGGAGCTGAGGCTATTATCGCTCTAGAGATTGGTTTCCCAACATTAAGGACTAGCTCCTTCAATCCGACCACTAACGACAAATTGCTGGAAATGAGCTTAGACTTGATTGAAGAAAGAAGGGAAAATGCAATGGTTTAATTGGCATACTACCAACAAAAAATCAAGTAAGGTTATGATGCCAACGTAAAGCTAAGACCATTGGCACCTGGTGATCTGGTGTTGAGAAAGGTCCTGGGTACTGCAAAGAACCCGGCATGGGTAAAGTTAGGACCCAATTGGGAAGGACCATATCGCACCACCTCGGTGGCTGGTGTAGGGGCATATTTTCTAGAAGATTTAGATGGACATGTCATACCATGCCTGTGGAATGTAAATAATTTGAAAATGTACTACTATTAATGAAAGTCTCTTTTGTCAGTATGTTCATTTATCTATGGCATTATACTTCTCGTTATTCAACTTTTATAAGTGTTTAAACTGGAACCCAATCATGCCTAAAGTCCTTGGACTAGATGATGTGGGGAGGTTAACGCTAAATGACAACTTTTATTAAGTGTTTAAACTGAAATCTAATCATACCTGAAGTCCTCGGACCAGATGATGTGGGGAGGTTAACGCTAAATGACAACTTTTATAAGTGCTTAAACTGAAATCCAATCATGCCTGAAGTCCTCAGACCAGATAATGTGGGGAGGTTAACACTAAATGACAACTTTTATTAAATGTTTAAACTGAAACCTAATCATGCCTGAAGTCCTCGGACCAGATGATGTGGGGAGGTTAACGCTAAATGACAACTTTTATAAGTGTTTAAACTGAAACTCAATCATGCCTGAAGTTCTCAGACCAGATAATGTGGGAGGGTTAATACCAAATGAGAACTTTTATAAGTGTTTAAACTGAAACCCAATCATGCCTGAAGTCCTCGAACCAGATGATGTGGGGAGGTTAACGCCAAATGACAACTTTTATAAGTATTTAAACTAAAATCTAATCATGCCTGAAGTCGTCGGACCAGATGATGTGAGGAGGTTAATGCTAAATGACAACTTTTATAAGTGTTTAAACTGAAACCCAATCATGCCTGAAATCCTCGGACTAGATGATGTGAGAGGGTTAACACCAAATGACAACTTTTATAAGAACTTTTATAAGTGTTTAAACTAAAACCCAATCATGCCTGAAGTCCTCGAACCAGATGATGTGGGGAGGTTAATGCCAAATGACAACTTTTATAAGTGTTTAAACTGAAATCCAATCATACCTGAAGTCCTCGGACCTGATGATGTGGGAAGGTTAACATTAAATGACAACTTTTATAGGTGTTTAAATTGAAACCCAATCATGCCTGAAGTCCTCGGACTAGATGATGTGGGGAAGTTAATATTTTTTACAAGTATTTGAATTAACGATCTTTTGCACAGGGACATCCTCTGTAAAGGATGAAATTAACATTCTATGATATTCTTTTATCTTTCATCAAGTGTCAAAGAAGATTCCATGTTATGAAATAAAGTATTTGATCATATAGACCGATTCATAGTACAGATATGTGTGAAAACATTTCTTGCCTTCTATTGGTACTTAACAAAATTATTTAAAGTATTAGCGATTCACAGCAATAGTTACAAACTCTAAAGCATACTAAATGAAAATATCAGGGATAAAAAGAAAGGAAAGCATCTTCATTAAACAAAAAGGGAAATACATTGTGTTTGATGGCAAACTGCCATTACAATAATATACATAAAAGCGGAAACACACGCACCCTACATCTACACTTAGGCTGGGGGAGGGTCTTTCTTGGGATTAGCAGCCTGGGAGTGGACACCATCAGTTTAGGACTTAGCTGCCGTGTCCTTGGCCTGGGAGACCATCTCCTTAACTGTAAAGGAGTCCTTGGAGGGCTTGTCCTTCACTAGAGGCTGAGCCTCCTTACTCACCTCAGCCCCTTCAGGAATAGGAGCTTGGGTGGGAGGGAGTTGCTCAAGAGGAGGGTTTACATCTGGGATCTCTCTGATGTCCTCTAGGAAAAAGATGTTCTCAGCCCTCCTAAGCTCGGAGTCTGCAAAAACTCTTGCCTAGTCCATCGCCACCCCCCAAGACTCGGTGCAGTAGCCCCTGCAGACTATGGCCACCTCCTCTGCCAGCTGTCTACCGTCCCACGCTCATAGGCTGCCACCATGACAGCCTCAGCGGCTTCCCTGGCCACCCGAGCTGCATCCTTGACTTTCTGCAACTCGGCCTTAAGATTCAAAACAGATTGCTTTTCTGTGGCTAGAATTATCTCGGTCATATGTAACTGTTGGCATTGGTCCTCGGCTTGCCTCTTCGTAGTTTTTAGACCCGCCAAGGCACTGTTCCAAGCTTTGATCACCTTTTTCAGCTGTTCGGACAGCTCTACCTGCTTTTACCTTAGAGCTCCCAGTTGCTTTTCAACCTCCAGCTTGGAGTAGGCCTCAGACTTAGCCTCATCCTGGGTGTTCTTGACCTACTCCTCGGCAATATATACTTGCTGGGTAATCTGCATAAAAATAGCAAAAGGGTTATGAAGAGTACACATATATATGAATTAATCTGCGACTTAGCATTCAACAAAAAGGATATTGGCTGACTTACTATTACAAGATCCCTCTTCAATGACAAGAAGAGGTCAGGTTGCCTGGTGTGCTTGAGGCCCTCCATGTCTCTGGAAAGGAGGAGGGGCTGCTCTAAAGCCTCGGCCAGGATGCCAACATACCCCCGCTGAGCTTCCCATATGGTAGTGTCCCAAGATATGGGAGTGCCTTCCACCTCTAGCTGAGGGGCCCAGGAATGCTGCCCTTGGCGCACTTTGGCATCCCTCCGACTCTCCATGAAGAGGGCCTTCTTATTGCGAGGGTCCTTAGCCTTCTTCTACTGCTTGGCCCCCTTTTGTGGAACCATCTCACCTTCCTCCAAATCCTCTGCTGGCCTTTTCTTCTTCAGATCTGGATTAGCCTTTAGTGTGAGGTCAATTGGGGGCTGAGGAGGAGGAGGAGGGAGATTGGGAGTGGCCCGAGTCTTGGGATTGTCTTTGGAAGTAGACCCCCCTTTATTTCTGTTGGCCATTAGACCCTTTAAACCAGTTCTCTGCCTCAAATCCAGGCCTTCTTCCTCCTCGTAACTGGTATCAGGCTGAGCAACTATAAGTTTTGGTTGGTGGACGGTAGAAAACCCTTCAAACTTAGTCTTAGAATCTGAAAACTCCACGGGTCTTTCTGGCGCCCTTTCCTCTCCTTCGAACTGGAATTGGTTGATCTCGGCGTCTAAAGAGTGGCAAGATGAGGCTGACTCTTCTCTCAGTGCGACTACCAGTTGAGGAGCAGGTTGGGGTGGCCATACGACCAAGGGAAGGTCTCTTCGAGCCAAGAAACCAGGCTTTCAAACGTTTATTCAAGCAAGCCTGGGGCTACCTAATCTTATCGCCTGGCCTACGTCTTGAAATGTACATGACAAAGGCACGTAATCTAAGATCAAATGGACAACTTGCAGTTGTCTGTCCTCGCTTGGGAATTTCTCCGACCTTAGCAGGTAGTTAAGCACTAGGACGTTGACGTGACTAAGTTTCAGAGAAACGTGATCTTTATATGCAAAAAATCTGAAGAGGAAAATGTGGTCAGAAAAAATTACAACTATTGTTCGAGGAGACAAGTGGCTTAAAATAAATAAAGGAAAGGCTAAGAAAACTAAGGTCCCTACCAAAGGACCTATCCTTAGGTTACCCCACCTGGTATTTCTTCCCTAACTGGGCAGTAAAGACCGTCATGCCCCTCCCTAGAGATGATCAGGTAATCGTCCTTCAAGCTTTTGTTGGACTTGGGAAGGCAGGATATCAACCTCACCTCCTCGGATCAAGATTTGATGTAATACCCTCTGGCGAGTGAATGGCACTCGTCATATGAACAACATCGTGCCATGAAAGCCAAAGGTCCATCTGATCGTTTAGGGCATCTACACTCCCTAAGATTCTAAACATATTGGGAGCGCCTTGGTGGGGCCATAATCTGTGGTTGAGCCAATAATCTCGGGTTATCCTACCCATAGGGAGTGTCATCCCTCCTTCTATAAAAACGATCATGGAAATGACAACTTTGCCCACCTCTTTATCAGTCAGTACTCGTTCTTGGGGGCAATACTCTAAGCCCACTCCTTGTGGGATATGGTATTTGGCCTTAAAACCCTCCATCCCAGTCTAAGAATCCACTAAGTATTTGAATCTACCCATCTAGACAAACGGGGGTGACTAGAAAAAAGTTTTATGGAAAAGCAGAAGACAAGGGAATTCAACCGAGGAGAAAAAGAAAGTTTGAAGAAAAAGATACCTACAGGAATAAGTAAATGTGCCAGATCCCACGCCTCTAGAAAAGCCTTTAAAAAATTTTCTTATGGAAAAAACTACAGAAGCTTAGGAGTTCAGATTGTTTTGTGAGTTCGAGCGTTGAGGTTGTCTGGAGCACTTTTAAATTTCAGAAGTAAGGGAAAAAATGAATCTCTTCAAGGCTTTATATAGAGTAAGAAAACGAGTGGCAATAAACCCACTCAAAATTATAGGAAAGATGCCCACTGTTAGATAAGCACCCACCGTTGGATGTAGGGGGACAAAGCCCCGCTTGGAGCAATAAATGACGATTTACGAACCCTGAAGAGTCAGAGGCAGTGATGAAGCACGTAAAACGGCACTCCCACACATGTAAACTGGAGAAATAATTGGTTTGGTTCCTTAAAAATTAAAACCCCATTTTTCCTCCTCGGATGGGAGGGAAAAACTGGAGTTTTGAAGCGTTATTGTAAGGATAAAGGCCCAAAGTCATGTATTGGGCCTTGGGCTTGGTCCGAGGACAGGGGCTAATTATAGAAGGGACAGATAATCTTGGGTAACTCCAATTTTAAAGGTTTCACAAGTAGAGAATGAACGGAAGGTGGTCCGAGGAGTAACTCCTCCTCGAACATGAAGTATGCGGCCCACTTCTGTACCCCGACGATCAAAGTGATCTTCTGGAAAGCTCCAGCAGGAAGGATGGGCATCATACACTTATGAAGAATGATGGGGACTTAGGAATACCTATAAAAAAAAGGTTGTTATCATCGCATTAAATGCATTGCAGCTACTTTTCTGGTTGCATTAATGTGGAGGAGACTCCTGAATAGTGTTGCCTTGATCACCGCGACTCACAGTGGGCCAGAGAGGGTGTCTGATGGGATAGATACTCAAGTGAGGGTTTAGATGATTAACAAGTGTAAGATCAATATGGTCTAGAGGGGACTATATAATGTGAAAGACCACCCACGGGAAGGGGGGGGGGAATTAGAGAAAGAACACTGTAGCTACTAGAACTATAATTGTAACCAATTTCATTGATTTGTATAAACATTTTCCTCCTTGGCAATATGTTCGCCCAGTCTTACGTACCTTGTTCTTGCATGATTGTTTTTCAAACCCGTCCTAACCGTTGTTATATTTACTTGGGCCTGGTTCTTTAATCCACACTCTACAAATTTGTTTTGCTAGGCTCATTTACCCACAATCCATTACATATTGGGCTTGGGCTACAAATCGTGCCCTTACATTACCAATTAAGAATTTTAAACAAATAGAAGCTGATAAAAGAAATTCCTTATTATATAGAGAATGTTGGGAAATTTAAACCCTGATTAATTTTTGAATTCTTACTCTCTTATCCAAGAATAAAATACTTCACTAATTGAGTTAATTGAAACTCACTAATAGATTTTAGGTGTCTTTTGGTTAAAAAAAAGTATAAAAACTCCATTAATAGCTACTGCGCATGATATTTAAAAGGAAATATTACATTTACCAAACTTTTTTTTTTCTTTCTCATCTTTTTCTTTTGATAATATCAATTGGTTCATTATTAAGTGCACTCCCATGTACACAAATTCACATTGGGTAGAATGTTTTTCACTTTTTTTTTTTGGTTAGCATATATTAACCCAAATTAAATAATAAAATCTCTCAGGTACTTCATCTTAACCCTCTAGATTTATTTTATTTGCTATCATTTTCAACTGAAGTTTTACAAACAAAATTTAATTTTTGGTCCAATGAATAAGGTAGTGTTTGATACTCTACTAGCAGATAATACATTATAGTACAATGCCTTTCAACAAAATCTCTCACATTTTAATTTGTTGTCATTTTTCTCACACTCTCCCTCATCCCTCATCCCTCACTACAGCAAAATTTATTTTTAGCGACGAAACTTAGTGAGGAAATATTTTTTTCGTTGCTAAAATTACAGATTTAGCGATGGAATATGGATTTCATCGCTAATAATGAAAAAAATTATAACATTTAGCGATGATAAGTAATTTTCGTTGCTATTAATGAAATAAATTATAACATTTAGCGACGAAAAGTCATTTTTGTTGCATTTGTTGGTTTGAAACAAGGGCGCCAATGGGGAAAAGCTAGGCATGAACTTAATTAATCTATATTGATGAAATATTTCGTCGCTAAAAATTGAGATTTTTAGTGATGAAATAATTTGTTGCTATAAATTTTTAGTGATGAAATATTTTGTTGCTATAGTGTTGCTTTGAACAGTATTAGCGACGAAACTCATTTCGTTGCCAAAGGTAACCAATAGTGATGAAACTAAATCGTTCCCAAAAGTCCAATGCATATAAATTGGTAGCTTCAGCGACGAAAATAATTCGTAACAAAAAAGTTAGAAACAAGGACGAAATAAATTTTATCACTAAAGAATACAACTAAAATGGGTTAAATTTTAGCAAAAATATTTTTCTTTCCCACATAAAATTTCATTTCTCCCACCCACTCACTTAAAAAATTTTCAACCCTCTCTCTCTCATTATCACTCACTTACTAACACAAACACACACATCCCTTTGCTTGAAGTCGTTTGAGGACATCTTCTTTTAGCCCTTAGTATTTTATGTTATTGTATGTTATAAAACATCTTGTATTATTGTATGTATTGGAAACAACCTGTATGGATGGACTGAATAGAATACTTGTTTTATTTTTACATTAGGAATGTATGGATCATTTTCTTATAAATGTGTAGTTGACATAAATGTGTGTAGTGGGCCTTTTTGTTATATTAGGCTGGGTTGCCTCCTGCGGTACTAGGCCCAAATATTCTGAGTAAGGGAGTTGAGACCGGTCCAATTGCAACTCAATTTGGTCCGGCTTGTGCGCAAACTATGCCTCGTTTGCCAAGAGCATGCTTACGGCATGTAGAGCTATTTTAGATGAGTCGTGGCAGGCTGACATGATAATAATAAAACAAAAGAAAGTACTTCGGCTTCTCAATTAAAGTGAATAAATAATCCCTAATTAAGAAAGATAATCACAATAACAACAATCACTTTTATAAAGAAAGCAAGGGGAATAAGTGGGTAGTATACGGGTTAATCAAAAAGAAAGAAATATGATCAAATCTGATCCACATTACCAAAACCAGGGAGGGAAGAACGTTTCTTCTCAATGCGAATAATCTTCTGGGGAAATCTTGTTGTGGAAATTAATCACTTTGAGGGAATCGGACCTGAATGGTTGGTGCCCAAGAGAATTCTTTGCTTTTGGCAGAGAGCAAGACTTTGAGAGGGAGAGAGGGAATCAACCTATTGGTGCATGCCTGCTGGTCTAACTCTCTATTTTTTCTTTCCTTTCCTTATTTTCTAGTATTCCATTTTTTTTTTATCCTTTCTTTCTTTTGCTTTTTTTCAGTACTTGTTTTTTATTCCGTGGTTTTTTCTTTGAAGTTCCTATTACCGTGATTGTGGTGTGTGTCCCCTATGCATGGCAAGGGCCTCCTTTTATAGTGCCTGCCGTAACCAAGTTTTACTATTTTAGCCCTTAACCACCCTTGTTTGGTTTGGGTATACTTGCTGACTACCACTAATTCGTCTGTGTGCCACTCCCTATCACCAGACAAAGAAGACTCTTTTGTTTGTTTGTCTGCCATGCCACCCTTTCCTGCTACGGTGTGGGTGCTCTCTCTCTCCCTATCCCTCCCTATCCCTCATGGCATGCACCTAGTGGTTCCAATTTAGCCTTGCTTCTTTTGGGGGGTGTGTCATCCTAGCAAGACATTTCCCCCAAAAGAGCTTGAGTAGGAAACTCAGAATAGGTTTTTCCCCTCTCCCCACCACCAAACCATGCCCTCTTACTTCTGACCCATGACCTCACCGTGTCCCGTGTTGGCTGGGTACAGGCTGGTGATGTCTGGGCCTTGCGCATGCCTCCCTTCCATGTGTGTCCAAAATTTGCCTGTTGCTCATGCGTTCGCCATGGTTTGGAGGCTTGCTGCACAGTCTGTCATCTGTCCTTAACCTTTTATGTAAGCTGTTTTCTGATTTCTCTTTCTCTTTAGGGGCTGAGCTTTATTTGATGTTAGGCTTTGCCATCTTTTAGCCTATTCCTTGACTGCTATATTTGACCTAATCCTGCTGGGCCTCTCTGGGCCTGTCGTTTATTCTTCCCCCAGTGACTCAGTATGGCCATTAGTTTTTTATTATGTTACTTGTGAGATCCCGTGTCCCAATTGTTTTCTCTTGGGCATCCTTGGCCCATTTGCTTTACTTAGCCCTTTTCCTAACTCTGTATTCTCATGGGCTTTTACTAACTTCATTGGGCTTCCCCGGCCCAATTACATTATTCTTATCCTTGGGGCTCATGGGCTGCCATCAACCCTTTACTTTCTTTATTTGCACTACTTTGGGCTTGCTGTGGCCCACTCTCACTTTTCTACATCATATACTGCCCATGGGTTTGCTACTTTTCTCTTTTCGGGCTCCTTTGAGCCCGTTTTCTTCCTTAAGCCCCATTTGTTTATTTCATGGTCCTGTAATCCTGCCACTTAGGCTTAATGGTTTTTCTATCCATTCACCAACTCCTTTCTGTTCGTGCTGCTGGGCTTCTTCTTTCTTTTTGACTTCCAAAATGACCATTAACATTTAGCCTCCTGAACATATGAAGCATTCCTGCGGTTCATATATGAATAAAAGACTTTCTGCCCTTTCTACCTCTCTTCCTTCTTTTCCTTTGTGGGCTTTTTGAACAGTGGATCCCACCTCATACATATATATATATTTTTTCCTTTTCTCGCTGTGAACAATGTTGTCTCTTTGAATTTCTCAGTTTAGCAGTTATTCTGAAACATAACCGCCGTTTCATTAATTTCATCCCCTTTTTTATGGCTGACCCGTTGCCTCCTTTCATGCCGGCAATAATGACCTTGGTATTTAAGAGAGAGTCCCTTCGTAACCTAAACACAAACTTCTTCTCCCTTTCCAAAACACTCTCTCTGTTTCCCTTTCTTCACCGCTTCCTCCTCTTCAAGCACTCTCATTTGTTTACTTCGATCAAATCCCTGCACCATGATTTCGGTGAAAAACCAAAGTTCTTCTCGTTGTAAAGGAAAAGAGGTCATCTCTGATCCTCTCGCCACACGTGATGTAGGTGAAGAGGCTATGTATTCCAAGTCGGACCATTCCAATGAGGAAGAAGCGCACCGTGCCCTGAACAATGAGTGCACTCCTCTTATTGATCCCTGGTACGATATCCACCCCCCATTTTCCAAAGATTCCTGGCGATTATATGCCGCTACCGCTGGGACAAGTGTGGCTCGCTTTATGTCGACGAAGCACAGATGTTTCTTGGGCCCCGTTGGCCTCCTCAATCCCCGATCTTATCATTCGCCAAGGCACTTCACTCCCCGTGCCTATTCACTTCGAATTTGGATCAGGTATCGCCTTGGATTGGAGGGAATGCGTGGATAATGAGTTATCTGACACGAGTTTCATGGGATTATTACAGCGGGTCGATGTTTTGAAGGCTATCATTTCATCCCACTGCTTATCCAACTTTTGGGACCTCTTCAACCTCTGTCACTTGGTCTGCCAGTGGTGTACCACCACCCATACTTTCTTCTTCTCCTGCGGTGAGATCACTGTGACCCTGGAAGATGTAGCCAACCAATTACTCTTGCCCATCCTTGGCGATGTTAATCCTGCAACTTTAGAGCTTTCTCTAAAGGAAGAGGTCGTAGAGGCCGAGTTGAAGAAGAGGATAAGCAAAATGCCAAGTTGTCATATTGGGTTAGTTCCTCTTCTAAATTCTCTGTGGCTGCTTATCGTGTGGCCTTCATTGCGTTTTGGCTTTGAAAGTTTGTTTTTGGCTCTCACCCCCACTATGTTGTGAAGTCTTTATATTTTCGTTTAGCTATCAAGATATCTGCTGGGGTAAGTTTGCCATTGGCTTCTATGTTCTTAGGGCATTTGTATGTTCAATTAGACATCCTGCGGAGCAATAAGAGTCAGGTAGGCTCTTGTCACATAGTCACCTCTTATGTTCATAGTACTATTTTGCAGCACTTGTTGTACGAGCGTTGTGCTAAGCATTTATGGAAGTGTAGACCCATCCATTTCGCTAAAGAAAAGTATCAATTGTGTCTGCAAACCATTACCATTTTTTGCGGCAGATTTGAGTTTGACTTCCCATTGGCTTTTTGTTGGGTCGATTTAAAGCCAATTGACCATTCTGCTGTTGAATCCTTTGATAAATGCGTTGGGTTTTCTTGGAGAGCTTACAGAAATATGGGTATGGGTTATACATGTGCAGACTCTACTATGGGTCTATTTGTTGATACTGCCTGAACCACCACCCCCTTGACCGATTTTGATAAGACAGGGATTACTTATTTGGCAGCCACCAATGCTGGGTGGTTGCCTTACTTGGCCAACGAAGGCATTAGGTTTGTTAATTATCCTACCAACCAGGTGAGAAGACAGTTTGGACTAGATTAGGACATTCCTGATGATCTTTCTTTTATTATGGAGTCCCCTACTTCCGTTTAACCCTTCCTGCGGCATACTGCTTTTGAATTCTGGAGCCAATGTTTTACTGCAGTCACCATTCCAGGCTCACTGAGGGAAGGCCTTTGTACTCCTACCATGCATGGATATTGGCAGGCTGTGATGACTTGGTTTGAGCAAGAGTTAATGGGTAGTCGTGGTTTCTCCCTTATTCCTCCTGATGGGCTCAGTGCGATTATTTCGGCTAATCCTCGATTGCTCTTACCCTCCAAGTCCATGTTAGCATATACCAGGAAGCAGAATCGGTCTGCCATCTCTGAGTGGGATGAGGAGAAGAGAGGGTGGCATTGGCATGCTGGTGATTATCCTCTAGGTTGGGAGAAAAAAGTTAAAGTGACGAACATTTTTGCGCCAGGTAAGAAAGGTCCTGCCAAGCTTAAGTCTGCAAGTAAATGCAAACTTGCTACTCCACGACCATCTACAGATGCTCCCCTTTCCAGCAGGGCACGAGGCAATAAGAGAAAGACAACCTTTCAACCTGCTTTTGCTGCTGAGCGGAGAGTACGTCATCTCTAATTCTTCAACCTTATCTTTTGTTCTCCTTTTTTTCTTTGCAGTCTAAGCATAAGGAGGATAAGTTTGTCACCCATCCCATCTTGCTTGACAAGCCTGAGTTCGAGGTACATCCTTTTTTTTTTTTTTTGCCACATGTCTTTGGTTGTCTCATCCCATTACGAGCTCCTTTGTTCTTTATTTTTCCATTTTATTTTTTTTCTCCTTTTATCTTCTGGGATGAGCCCGAGCCTATTTTTGTGTACCACCCCATAGCCAAGGAGCTTTTTGCCTCCATGGGCGTGCCCATGGGAGGCTTTTTTGATGGGACTGATGTAGTATTTGCAAAACCTACCCTTTCTGCTACTGCACACGGAGCTCCTGCTAAGGCTCCTACCCCTCCCATTGAGCCGGTACCCATAGATGAGGGTACTCATACTGGGAAGGTTAGTAAGGCCACTCCCATTCTTGTCGGGACACTTACTCCCCAAGAAGGAGTCACTCCTCCTACTGCTGCTCAGACCGAGGTTGCTTCTCTTGTCACACCCCTTGTTATCTCCACCAATGACCCCTTCGCAGTTCTATCTTAGGCTGTGAAGGATGGTTCTTCTTTGGTAGTTACCCCTTTTTCCATTCTTAGCTCTGCTACACGTGGACCTGATGCGGATTTGTCCTCTGAAGGGTCTGAGGACATTCTTGAGGATCTTAACGATGAGTCTATCCTGAAGAAAAGGATTTCTGACTCTGACGAAGAGGAGAGTATCACCCCCGAGACCGAATTCATGGGTATATGCCTCTTTCCCCCTTTTTCTCTTACTAAGTTCACTTTTCCCTCTCTTTTGTTACCTCTTCCTCATACATATGTATTTTCGTCACTCTTTTGCTATGGTCTCTCTTTATTTGTATGCCTATTTCCCTATTTACAGACCCCTTTGAGGGGCCAGGAGTCGCAGCAGACGTAGGGATGCCCACAGTCGCTCCTCCTGCCACACCCATAGCACCTGTTTCTACCGTTCCCACCACGCCAGTTGCTGCCATTCCCTCTGTACTTGCTTTTTTCCTTCCTACAGCCCCCATTCTCACTGGTCTTGGTGAGTTTCTTTTCCCTTATCTCCTTCTTCATTTCTTCCTTGTGAGTTTGTCCTTCTTAGATCACAATTTCTAATTTCGCACTTTGTGCTTTCTTGATAAGTCTACTTCCCGCTAGCCCTTCTCAGTTTGAGGTAGGCAGCAATTCTGCCACCATTTCAGATCTTGTGAGTGAGGCCACAACCTTTTTTACCCGCTTTGACCAACCTGAGGTCAATGACCTCAATCCTGCAGATTTCTAGGGTTCTGGGCCTTCTTATATAGATTTCCATGGCTTTAGAGTTCCCGAGGATTGTGCTTCTCATTTAATGGTAGTCTACAATAGCCGTGGTGACTTTATGCAGGGATTTCACCTTGGTCGTTCTGCCAGAGAGCACTTCTTGAAGATGCTGGGGAGTGTGATGAGCAACATTGAGCATAACTTCATTGACATTGTCTCTACAGAGAGGATCTTGCAGTGGAGTGTCGCGATTTAAGAGCTTGTTAGCATGGGCTTTGCTGTGGAGTTCATTTTGGACCATTTCCATGAGATTGCTCGAGCCCTTTTTATAAGGAGAGTTTAGCCTGCTGTTGATGCTATTGATACATGGATTAAGACTCTGAGGAAGGAGATGGCAGACTTAGAGGGTCGTCGCAAGCGCCTTCTTACTAGCATTGGTGGGCCTAGCTGTTTTGGAGATTAGCCTTTCATTTCTGGACTTCGTTGATGATGATGTAGTTCCCCTTTTTTTTGTTGTTTTTCTTCCCTTATTACTCCATCTAGTACACTTTATGTTTCCTATAGTACTTATTTGGCGAGTTTGCCACAGATTGGGTTTGTAACTGTGATGCTATACTTTGCTACTGCTTTTTCTATTGCAATGACATAGAATGCTAATACTTCGTACTTTTTCATTACATACTCATGAAAGCATATTACAATCTCGTCTTGTGATATAGTCACTTGAAGGAAAGAAGGAAAAGGTGAAGGAAACATAAAATTCTTTAACAAAAAGGGGATAACTACATAACTTTTTCTATTTAGGCATAATAACGTTTCAGCCACTTCTCATTGATGGGATCCATTAGGTCTCTATCATCCATCTAAATCAAACGATGATACCCACTTGGATGCGTCTTTGTTATCACAAGGGGTCCTTCCCATTTTGGTGCAAACTTAGATGGTCTTGCCATGCCTCGCCTGACGTAGTCTGCTACTTTTAACACAAGTTGTCCTTCCATGAACACTCTCTCTTTAGTCATCCTGCCATAGGCTTCAGTTATCCTGCCATAGGCTTCAGTCATCCTTTTTCTGTATTTGCGGCTGCGCTCTTAGGCTTCTTCCCTCTTTTCATCAAACCCTTTTAGGTCTTCACATCTTTCTGCCACAAAGACTTCCTTTTCTTTTTCTTTCTCCCACATCTGCATAACTCTCAAGGATGGAGTCATTACTTTTGCCGGGCTCATTACCTTTGTTCTATAGACCAAGGAAAAAGGTGAAAACCTTGTGGCTAACTTTGGTGAATTTCTATAAGCCCAAAGAGCGTCTAGCAACTGCATTGCCCATCCTTCTATATACTCTTGGCTCATTTTACTGATAATCTTTATGAGGGTCTTGTTTGTTGCCTCTATTTGTCCATTTCCTTGAGGGTAATAGGGTGATGAGCGATGGTGCTTAACTTGGTAGAACTCCAGCATCTTCCTTACATCACTATTGACAAAAGGTATGTCATTGTCACTGATAATCCTGTGGGATACCCCAAACCTCACAATTATGTTCTCTTTGATGAAATTTGCTACTGCCTCTCTTGTGGCTTTACGGAGTGGTACTGCCTCTGTCCACTTAGTAAAGTATTCCGTAGCCAATATGATCCATATGTATCCATGCGATGGTGGGTTAACTAGTCCCACCAAATCAAGCCCCCAAGTGTGGAAGGGCCATGGGGTGACCATGCTATGTAAATTCTACGGATGAGTGTGAATCAAGTTGGCTTGTATTTGGCAACTATGACATTTTTTCACAAATTATGTCATATCTTTCTTCATGGTAGGTCAGTAGTAGCCCATTTGTAGTAGGCATCTGTAAAGCTTTTTCTTTTCCTAGTGTTCCCCACACTCTCCTGAGCGTACTTCTTTTATCCTTTCTTTTTCTTCTTCGAGGCTAAACATCTTAAGGGGTCCTTATCATACCCTTTTTTGAAAAGAACCATATTATGCAAAAAGTAATGCGTTGTCAACCTCTTAAGCTTGTATCTTTCACTACACTTTTGTGGAAGGATGCCTTCTGTCAAGTACTGCATGAATGGGCTTTTCCAGTCTTCGCTGATGAATACAGCATAACTTTCCTCTCTATCTGCTGCAAGCTGGCAGGTCCCGTACTGGGTTTGGACTCGGTCTGTGTCTTTACCCATGCTTGGCCAATAGAAGCCTGCCCTTTGAAGTCTACAGTAAAGGCTGACCTCCTCACAGGATTTATAAGTCTTGTCATGTACTTCTTTCAACTTTCTCTAGGCCTCCTCTTGCCCCACGAATCTGGACAAGACCCTACCTAGCATCCTGTGGTACAATTCTTCTCTTAACAGGGCGTAGTCTTTTAGTACCTTTAGTTATGCAGCATCTCCTCCTTTTATCCAGGCTTCCCTTATGGGGATCTGCCAATCCCCTTCGCACTGTTCCCCCTGGAACCTTTCCTTCAACACTTCAATAATGGATTGTTTCCTCTTGTTGATTTCTACCCTGGTGTTATCCCCTTCGAATATTATTTGTGAGCTTAGTGCTGCTAACACATCTACAAACCGGTTTTTGTTCCTTGGAGCATGTTCTATTTTGAAGGTTGAAAACTTTTCCTCCGTCTTCTAGGCCATTGCTCTGTACAGGGCTAAGCTAGGTTCCTTCAAGGAGAAGCTCCCCTTGGTCTGGCAGATTACTGGGTTCGAATCACCCATTACCCTTAAATGCTAGATTCCCATTTCAAGAGCCGTGGCTAGCCCGGTTAGGTAGGCTTCGTATTCTTCCGTGTTGTTTGAACAGGGGAATTCCAATTTGAATGATAGTGCCACTGCTTCATCTTCTTCATGGTACAAAACTACTCTCACTCCCCCTGATTAGGCAGTAGATTTCATTACCTATTACTCCCTGGCTTCTTTTACCATGGCTACTTCCCTTGGAACTTCATCATCCAACGGGAATTCTTCATCTCCTAGGAACTGTGCCAACAAATCTGCTATAGCTTGGCTTTTTACTGCCTTGGGCATCCCCGCTTTCAAGTCGTACTGAGACAATTGTAACAACCACTGGGATATTCTGCTAGAAAGGATTGGTTGTCGCAGAAAAGCTTTGACAGCATGAGACTTGGTCATTAGCCATACTTCGTAAGCCAAAAAATAATGGCGTAGCCTCTGCGAAGCATACACAATAGCTAGGCATGCCCTTTCTACCCTTGGGTAGCGAGTTTCTGCGTCTTTTAAGGCACAATTGATGTAGTATACTGGTTGCTCAATGCCACCTTCATCCTCTTGGGTGATTAATGCACCAATGGCATACGAGTTGGCGGCCAGGTAGAGTAGCAATGGCTTTTTGTGGACTAGGACCTGTACAGTAAGGAGGTTCATCATGATCTGCTGTAGCCGTTTGAAGACCGTCTGCTATGTTTCTCCCCATTCGAAGCTTTGCCCTTTCTTAAGTAATTTGGTGAAAGCAGAAGTAATTGATGCCAACCCCGGGATGAATCTCTAGATATATGAGACCTTCCCTAAGAAGCTCTTCAATTCTTTTACTATGGCAGGAGATCTCATAGTTGCTATGGTCGTGGCTTTGGCCGGGTCCACATCTATTCCTCTGCTGTGAACCAGGAATCCCAATAATTTCCTAGAGGAAACTCCAAATGCGCACTTGAAAGGGTTCATTCTTAATTTGAAAGCCCTACACCTCTCGAATACCTTTCTCTACACATGAAAATGTTCTTCTCTCCTCCTTGATTTTACCATTATGTCATCCATATAATCCTCTAGTTCCTGATGCATAATGTTGTGAAATATGGCCATCATTGCTCGTTGATAAGTGGCACCTATGTTTTTAACCTGAAAGGCATCACAGTGTAGTAAAAGTTGCCCATAGGTGTTCTGAAAGCAGTTTTCTCTGCATCCCTTGGTGCCATTTTGATCTGATTGTACCCATTGAACCCTTCCATGAATGAAAATATGGCACTTCCTGCCATAGAATCTATTAGTAAATCCATGTTTAGCAATAGGAATTCGTCCTTAGGACAGACTCTGTTGAAATTTCTGAAATCTATACAACATCTTATCTATTCATTCTTTTCTTTTCTTTTTTTTTTTACTGGTACTATGTTAGATAGCGAACGCGGGTGTTGAATAGGCTTGATGAATCCTGCGGCCAACAATTTCTATACCTCTTTGACTATTTGCCTTTCTTTCTCAGTGTGGAATATCCTGGCAGGCTGGGCTACTAGCTTGGCCTCTGGGTCCACATTCAACGTATGCGCCACTAGCCTAAGGTCTAACCTTGGCATTTCACTATAATCTCATACGAAGACATCTTTGAACTCTTTCAACAGCAGTATCAGCTCTGACTTTTCCTTTTCAGTCAAATTTGCACTAATTGAGATAGGCCTGGGTTCTTGTGAACCAGACCCCAGGTCAACTTCCTCCAACTCTTCTTCTGCCACAACTTGTGCATCTTTTTCTACCATAACTTCCTCATCATTCTCTTCTTCTTCCTTCAAACTTTCTTGAACCACACAACATGCCAAACCTTCGTGTGGCCATTCTTGGGTGGGGCCCGCTTGTATTTCACACGTGGGCCTTATGCGCCTTCATAATTTGTACACAATCTTGCCATCAAGGCCTCGGACCCTGACACAGTGCAGTGTGTCATCTGATTCTACAACAGGCGCTTCCTTCCTTTTCTTTTTTAATGCCAACAAATCCCTTAGATCAGGTTCCGGATCACTTTGGATGTCTTCCTACTTAGGTACGAGGGTACCTCTTGGTTTTGATACTGAGCTTTACCCGGATAGAGCCGTTTGGTTGTAGAACATAGTTTCCACTAAATGAGCCTTTGCCTACTCAAATGGCAAGGAGTTTGCTGCTATGCATATCATTTCCACTGATAAACATTCTACCCCTGCCCCAGAGGTGATGCTCACCAAAGCTTCTATGGCTATCTTTCTTTCTTTTGCTGTAAGCCCCAGATGGTCAAACAAATTTTTGAACTTGGAGCTTTGCTGTAAAGTGGTAATTGCTACAGCAGGTAGGGCTAGATTCTTTTCTTCGTCTTCCCTTGGATCCACGCAAATTACTACCGCTGCTACACCCTTCCCTTTGTGGTTTGTGAGTGGGTTTCTTTGAACCTCTTGCTGGGATAGTTTAAGAGTTCCTTCTTTGATACTGCGGTGCACCAATCTGCGGAACGTCCAACATTTTGTGGTAGGATGTTGCACGTAGTTGTGTAGATGACAGACGCGTGGGTCCCTCCGCTCCTCTTTTGTGGGCTCTCTAGAAACTTGATTAGGCTTAAAAACTCTGTCTACTACCCACTTGTCTAGCAGCACATCTAACTCTTGTAGAGTGCATGGTATTGGTGGGGGAGTATCGTATTCCCTCCTATCAGTCTTCCTTCTCTGTTCACTAGTAGATACTGCCATAGCTTACGGAGCATTTCTTTTGTCTGAGCTTGGTTTTACAGACTAGGCAGTCTTTCTAGCCTCTTGCAACAACTGTGCAAACTGGGAGATTTCTAAGTTTTTCAGGACTGCCTGTACTTCCTGATCATGTTTGTCATACACATTTCCACCAATGTTCTTTCTTCACAATGATCATAGCAATCGAGTGCTATGTTCCTGAACCTTTTGATATATTCCATCAAATCCTCACCATTTCTTTGCTTGGTTGCTTGCAGGGTTACAAGCGTTACTATTTCTTCTCCGTGAAAGAATTTAGTGCAAAATACGTCCATCGTGTCATCCCCAGTTGGGATTGATCTTGGCTTTAGGCCAATGTACCAAGTGTATGCCCAGTCACATAGTGAGTTAGAAAACTCCCAAAGACTTAAGTCTTTGTCTACGGCATAAGGGCTAAGGGTATAAATAAACTTGCTCACGTGCTTAACGACACTTCCTTTCCGGCAATCATACTATGCAAAGGCCCGTGACTCGTACCTCTCGGGGTATGGTTTGCTGAGTACCTTTAATGGGTACAGGGGTCTTCGTGCATAGAATCTTTCCTTAGGTGCCCTGGCCCTTTCTCGCTCCAGGAGAGCTGCTATTTCGGCCATAGTGATGAAATGTTGATCCGCATTCTGTGGGACACCTCCTGCTAGTGTCTACTGTTTTCAACTGACGAATTTCTTCCATCATTTACTGTAGTGAGTGTTGCAGGGACTGCAAGACTTCAATGAAGATGTTGGCATTGTCAGTAGGGATTCTTGGCTATGGTTGGGGTTTAGCCCCCATTCCGTTGGCACCTTCCGCCAGGTTAGGTTGCTGTTGGTGAGGTGTTGCTGGCCTGGACTCTGCTTGTGAGGGCACGGAACTCATGTTTTGTGTTGTCCTGGACTTTGGAGGCATTTTTTTGCGAGGGCTCTTGTCCCTATCTACTTCTCAACTCCCTAGTGAAGTCGCCAATTTAATGTAATGGGCCTTTTTGTTATATTGGGCTGGGCTGCCTCCTATGGTACTAGGCCCAAATATTCTAAGTAAGGGAGTTAAGACTGGTCCAACTGCAACTCAATTTGGTCCAGCTTGTGCTCAAACTATGCCTCATTTGCCAAAAGCATGCTTACAATAGGCAGAGCTATTTTAGATGAGTCGTGGCAGGCTAACATGATAATAAAACAAAAGAAAGTACTTCGGCTTCTCAATTAAAGTGTATAAATAATCCTTAATTAAGAAAGATAATCACAATAACAACAATCACTTTTATAATGAAAGCAAGGGGAATAAGTGGGTAGTATATGGGTTAATCAAAAAAGAAAGAAATTAGATCAAATTTGATCCACAGGACCAAAACCAAAGAGGGAAGAACGTTTCTTTTCAATGCAAACAATCTCCTGGGGAAATCCTGTCGTGGAAATTAATCACTTTAAGGGAAACAGACCTAAATGGTTGGTGACCAAGAGAATTCTTTGCTTCTGGCAGAGAGCAGGACTTTGAGAGGGAGAGAGGGAATCAAACTATTAGTGCATGCCTACTGATCTAACTCTCTATTTTTTTCTTTCCTTTCCTTATCTTCTAGTATTCCCTTTTTTTAATCCTTTTTCTTTCTTCTCTTTTTCTCAATACTTGTTTTCTATTCCGTGGTTTTTTCTTTGAAGTTCCTATTACCGTGATTGTGGTGTGTGTCCCCTATGCACGGCAAGGGCTTCCTTTTATAGTGCCTGCCGTGATCGAGTTTTACTATTTTAGCCCTTAACCACCTTTGTCTAGTCTGAGTGTACTTGCCGACCACCATTGGTTTGTTTATGTGCCACTCCCCATCATTAGACAAAGAAGAATCTTTTGTTTGTTTGTTTTCCATGGCACCCTTTCCTGTCACAGTGTGGGTATTCTCTCTCTCCCTATCCCTCATGGCATGCACCTAGTGGTTCCAACTGAACCTTGCTTCTTTTGGGGGGTATGTCATCCCAGCAGGACATTTCACCCAAAAGAGCCTAAGCAGGAAACTCAAAATAGGTTTTTCCCCTCTCTCCACCGCCAAACCATGCCCTCTTACTTCTGACCCATGACCTCATCGTGTCCCGTATTGGTTGGGTACAGGCTGTTGATGTCTAGGCCTTACATATGCCTCTCTTCCATGTGTATCCAAAATCTGCTTACTACTTATGCATTTTCCGTGGTTTGGAGGCTTGCTTGCACAATATGTCGTCCGTCCTTGACCTCTTATGTGAGCTATTTTCTGATTTCCCACTCCTCTTAAGGGCTGAGCTTTATTTGATGTTGGGCTTTGTCTTCTTTCAGCCTACTCCTTGACTATTATCATTTTCTATCATATCATTCTGTCATTGCTGCTGTGACGTTTATTTGACCCAATCCTGCTGGGCTTCTTTGGGCTTGCTGTTTATTCTTCCTCCAGTGGCTCAGTATGACCATTGGTTTTTTATTACGTTACTTGCGGGCTCCTGTGTCCCATTTGTTTTCTCTTGGACATCCTTGGCCCATTTGCTTTACTTGGGCTTCCTTGGCCTTTTTCCTAACTCTGTATTCCCATGGGCTTTTACTAACTTCATTGGGCTTCCCCGATCCAATTATCTTATCCTCATCCTTGGGGCTCATGGGCTTGCCATCAACCTCTTACTTTCTTTGCTTGCATTACTTCGGGTCTGTTATGGTCCATTCTCATTTTTTTACATCATATACTACCCATGGGTTTGCTACTTCTCTCTTTCTAGGCTCCTTTGAGCCCGTTTGCTTTCAAAGGCCCATTTGTTTATTTAATGGACCTATGATCCATTATTTCTGCTGCTTGAGCTTAATGGTTTTTCTATTCATTTACCAACTCCTTTCTGCCCGTGTTGCTGGGCTTCTTCTTTCTTTTTTTACTTCCAAAATGACCATCAACAATGTGTTATTCAAGTGTGAGGAGTTAATAATGTAATGATAGGTTACATAAAGGGGAAAAAAATGAAAACAGATTAGTAGCTTTAGTGACAAATTTTTCCATCACATTTAGCTACATTTAGTGACGAAATTTTTCGTCGCTAAATGTAACTGAATTTATAAAAAACACTTTTAGTGACGAAAATTTTTGTTGCTAAATATAGCTAAATTTTTCAGACAATAGTTTTAGCGGCAAAAATATTTGTCGCTAAAAGTACCCAAATATTCTTATAAATAGTTTTAGCAATGAAAATATTTCGTCGTTAAAAATTATCTAATGAAATAAGGTACATGTAGCGACAAAATAGTTTAATCGCTAAATAGTATTTTTAACGAGGAAAACATTTAGCGACGAAATAATTTGGTCGCTAAAAGTGTTTTTATTTTAAAACAACTTGGATCTTTAGCAACGAAATTTGTAGAAAGTTTTTGTCACTAATACTTTTAGCGACGGGGCTATAGCGATGAAACGAATTTCGTCACTGAAAAGAAGAATTCATCACTAAAGGTATTGGACTTTTAGTGACGAAAATTTTTGTTGCTAAAAATACATTTTGTTGTAGTGTTCCTTTTCCTCCTTTTTTTCAGGCCCTTCCTTTCATATTGGGTTGTTGCAATGGTTGTCATGGCTAGAGTGTGGGTTGTCGGTGTTAATGTTGGTGAGTTTAATTTTGATGGCAACAGCTCTGTTTAGTTTTGGGTCTTGCTGGCAGTGATTTTGATAGTTTCCGTGGCTAGGGTGAGTTCTTGGTGTCGATGGTTGTTACTTAGTTGGTCTGGATTGTTGGCTTGTTGCTAGGTTAGGGGTGGGTTTAGGTTAGGGTTGCAGTGGCAGGTTTGGTTTTGGGTTCAATTACTGTTATGTTGTTGGGGGGGGGGGGGGGTTAAAGTGGATTTCGGTGACATAAATATAACATTATTTAAAATATATATATATATATATAAATATTTCAAAGTAAAAAAGAATAGAGGTAATTCTTCTTCTTTTTAATTAAATAGTTTTATACAAAAGAAATTTAGAAATTATTTTAAAAAATTCAACCAATTTCTACCATTTCTATACCAATTTTCTACAATTTCCACAATGAGAACATCTATAATAAAAAATAAAAATCAATTTCCCAAAAAACAATCAAATAAAATTCAAAATTTTCCAAATCCAACTAAATTGGCGACAAGAATCTATCAGTACCCCAAAACATCAAAGATAAACACCAAACCACCACATTCAACCATAGACTAGCCCTTACACAACAACCCAATACCACACAAATTCGAAACCATCACCATCAAGTCGTCATAAACTTGACCTTCAAACCATATAATTGGGTTTTGGCAATGACAAATCAAACCATCACTACCAATGACAAAATCCAAACACCCAAATCATCAAATCCCGCCATGAGCACAATTAATCAATCACCGCAATCAGTCTAAAACCCAAGACCACCATCAAGACTCAAAAACCAAACAATTATGTGAGCTTCAAATAGGGCTGACTCAAAACAATTTGGGGCCATTTAAGACAATAATTTTAACTGAGATTTTTAAATATCTAAATTCAAATTAAATCATTTTTATTTAACTTTCTATAAAACTTATGTTTTTTCTAATTAATTTTTTTTCCTTTTAGATGCAAAATTATTAAATATTTTTTTTTTTTATAAAGTCAAGACATCAATATGTTTTTGATGTTGGCGGTAATCATCTCAGATCTCTTATTCAATCATCAGAGACTTTACTATAGTTGAGTTAACTAGAACCCACTAAATAAGTTTTCTTATTTAGGTTCTATTAACATTTTTTTATTATATCTTATCCACTCAATCAACACACTCATAAACAATTTTGGAGTTTCAGTTAGGTTGAATTTTTATTAATCCAATATTTTGCAAGCCTTCTTAAAGTTAGGGGGAAGAATGCAAAACCCACTTTTTTTTTAGTGAAAATGTGTTTTGGGTTGAGAGAGGCACGGAAGAGGCAAAAGAGATGTTTTGAAAAAATGTCACTGTTTACCCTTTAAAAACTGAAAATATGTTCATTTTGCAAGTAAGGTACTCACAAAGTTACTCGCGAAATGGCCTCAAAAGCACAGGATTTGTTTCATGGGAAGCCACTTCTCGCGAAAGAGTCATAAGAGAGTCGCGAAACTCTCTGTGTAAAATTTAGGAAGAATTGAAAATACCTTCCTCATTTTCGTGGATAAGTTCTTACTTGCGACTTACTTGTGAAAATGCCTCTGAAGGAGTTTTTCAACAAAACAATTTTGGCTTTTTGGAAAAACTCATAACACAAACATGCTACACAAAAACACTTTCAAAAACATATAAATACTCAAAAATCTTTTTGGATTTGATCATCAAGCAATTGAGTATAAACATATCAAATTTGAACACATACAATCACACAAATGAAGTAGGCATTCATTGAAAATTAAACATGTGTGTTATGTGTGTGGATCAAGTATGAACTAGTCCATAGTCTAGTATGAACCTTCAATGATCAATTCAATAATGTCATACATAACTAGCACGAAGTCAAGTGATCTATCTCACTTGTAGAAAGGAAAATATATGAACCCTCACTAGTGTGTTCACATTTGATTGAAAGTCTTTCATGTGGCTTTCACTTTTCATGCCTTTGATCAATACAACTCAAATGTTTAAGAACCGATGCCATGAACTTTTGATATTTCTTTTACGAATAAGCCTTTGGCTTTGGCACCATACATTTTAATACATATTTTGCTCCACCTTTTCCTATTCAAACTAATTTTCAAAGCAAGAATTTTTTAGCTCTTTTCTCCTTTTAGAGATGGACATTTGAAGAGCTCTTTGAAAAAAAATAAAAAAATAAAATTGTGAGGAGATATATAGGCACAAGTCTACACATATATCAAGATGAAACAAGACTATTGACTAATCATTCATGACAAGCTTGAAGATCTATTTACAACAATCAAACTTAGATTTCTAGATGTCCCTCACTCTTACCGAGGGTCCGCATATGGGTCAATCAAAAGAAGAAAGAAATCAAAGTAAATCTAGTCTGCAGGACCGAGACCAGAGAGGGAAGAACGCTTCTTCTCAACGCAATTAATCTCCCAAGGAAAATCCTACCGTGGAGATTAATCACTTTGAGGGAAACGGGCCTGAATGGTTAGTGCCTGGAGGAAACCCTTTTGCATTTGGTAGAGAGCAGGATTTTGAGAGGGAGAGAGGGAATCAACCTATTGGTGCATGCCTGCCGATCTAACTCTCTGTTTTTTTTCCTTCCTTCTTTTTTGTTTTAGTTTTCCTCTTATCTTTTCTTTCTTTTCTTCACACTTGTTTTCTATTTCGTGGTTCCTCAGAGATAGTTGTTATTGTGATTCTGGTGTCCTCCCTCTGGACACGGCAAGGGTCTCCCTTTATAGTGCCTGCCGTGACCAGATTTTACTATTTTAGCCCTTAACCACCTTTGTCTGATCTGGGTGTACTTGCCGACTGCTACTGGTCTGTTTGTGTGCCACTCCCCATTACCAGATAAAGGAAAGTGGTTTTATTTATTAGTCTATCGTGGCACCCTTTCTTGCCACGGTATGGGTGCTCTCTCTCTTTATCCCTCATGGCATGCACCTAGTGGTTCTAACTTAACTTTGCTTCTTTTGGGTGATATGTCATCCTAGCAGGACGTATCCCCCAAAAAAGTTTAAGCAGGAACTGCAGAATAGGTTTTCCCCTCTCCCCACTGCCAAACCATGCCCTCTTACCTCTAACCCATGACCCCACCATGTCCCATATTGGCTGGGTACAAGCTGATGGTGTTTAGGCCTTGCATGTGCCTTCCTTTCATGTATGTCCAAAATCTGTCAGCTGCTCATGCGTTCGCCATGGTCTGGAGGCTTGCTTGCACAGTCTGCTATCCTTCCTTGACCTTTTATGTGGGTTGCTTTATGATTTCCCGCTCCCCTTAGGTGCTGGGCTTTACTTGATGTTGGGCTTTGCCTTCTTTCAGTCCGCCCTTTTGACTGCTATCATTTTCTGCCATGTCACTCTGTTATTCCTGCTGTGACATTTATTTGATTCAATCCTGCAGGACCTCTTTAAGCCTACTACTTATTCTTTTCCTAGTGACTCAGTATGGCCATTGGTTTTTCGTCACATTACTTGCAGGCTCCTGTGTTCCATTTGTTTTCTCTTGGGCATCCTTGGCCCATTCGCTTTCCTTGGGCTTACTTGGCCCTTTTCCGAACTTTGTGTTCCCATGGGCTTTTACTAACTTCATTGGGCTTTTCCGGCCCAATTACCTTGTTCTCATCCTTGGAGTTCATGGCCTTGCCGTCAACCCCTTACTTTCTTTGCTTGCATTACTTCGCGCCTGTCGTGGTCCATTTTCACTTTTCTACATCATATACTGCCCAAGGGTTTGCTATTTCTCTCTTGTCGAGCTCCTTTGAGCCCGTTTGCTTCCTCAAGACCCATTTGTTTATTTTATGGACCTGTGACCCATTATTCCTACCGCTTGGGTTTAATGGTTTTTTCTATCTGTTTACCAACTCTTTTTCTACCTGTGTTGTTGGGCTCCTTTCTCATTTGACTTCCAAAATGACCATCAACAATCATCTACCTAATAGAGCTTTAATCAAAATAAATTCCACTCTGTGCCCCCACCAACCTCTAACAATCAATTTAATTAAAATTAGCTCATTGTAAAAGTATTTCATCGTTCACAGTAAGTCATATCTCTCTTAGGCATTTAATCAAACAGCTGTGTGGCATACTCAAAAGCAACGACTTTATAACATAAAACTGAACAAATATGCTCATAGAGACCCAGCCCAAAAATTATACCAAACCAAGAACTACTATAGAAATTTGTACATGGATGACCATGATTTGATTCTGCTTTGAATTTTATCAATAAGTGGCTGACAATACTTCAACCTTAATCTATCAGAGATATGAGGTAATCCCAAGTATATCGTTTCAATCCTTTTCCAAATGTAAATTGTAAATACAATTTTACTTCCAAAATTTTTTAAATTGGTTATATATACATTCTTCATCAAAAATTAGTTATAAATTCTCAATAAATTAATTAAGATTGACTACGTATATTTTTAGAATGCAAACATACAAACGAAAAATAAAATTTATTTATATAAAATACTATTTTGTCCCTAAACTTTTGGTTCCTAAAATCTTTATCAATAATTTAGGGGCAAAAAATAAACTTTTTACAGTTCAGAGATGAAAAACAAACTTTTTATATAGTTTAGGGACCAAAATAGTATTTTACCCTAAAAAATATTTAGTTGCATCTTGCCCTTAAATAAATCATTTTTTACTTTCTTTGCACTCATACACACCATATTGTGCTGTATTCTCGCATAACATCTCTGTCCACAAATACACTGAGGCAAAAAATCACATTTTTTATCCCTATAAATATGGGATTCTTACATTATCCTCATAAATTAAACTGAGTTAATAACTTAAAGTTAGGAATTAGCCATATTCAACATTGGGTGCATATGGTTAACTCAACTACGATAAGCTTTACTTTCCCTTGATTTTTGTTGAATTAAAAGTGAATAAATAAAAGGACACTAAGATGAATGTTTAAGAAGAAACGAGGTGGAGCCCAAATCAAATTGATACACAAGTCAAGCAAGATTCTTTCCTTTCTAGAAATAAGAGAAAGAGAAGAAGGCGTCGGGGGGAGCAAACTCATGATCTCCCCTGATCCAGAACCCCAAAATACTGTAAGCCTTACCAGTTAAGGGGAACCTTTAAATCTACAAAGAGTGATGGCAGCACCAAGAATTAAACCAGAGAATGACACAAAGAAGACTTTTGTGTGATCCTCTGGAAATAAAGTACACAGTTAGAGAAGATATCAACTATGGTGAAGATGTTTCTTCTTTTAAAGGGTAGAAATGCTTATATGGAAAATTTAAAGGGTACAATGGGAAAATAATATATAGGTGATATATACCTTATCTCACTGAAATATCTAATGAGAAGATTTTTTGTGACTCTCCCAATGCCAGAACCGCAATCTGCAGCAGTTTAATTACTGGTAAAAATTGGTATTGCCAATAGAAGTGCTAATCCAATAGTCATATGCAATAGTACAAGTGTCAAAATTTTGTGTAATTTAAACTGATATTGAAAATATGTGTGATATATATCCTTTGATCCTGTCAAAATTTTGGTCTTTTGACAGAAAATGTTTGTCATCATAACATCATCTCCTCAACGGAAAATGTTTATATGTTTAATGGACTACTTACATGTCACAATATTAAAATAATAAATTATTTAATTAATATAAAATAAAATGAACAGTTTTCTTTTTTGACAAATAAAGAAAAAGAAAAAAGAAATTCTAAATGGCAAGATAAAAAATTATTACATATTCTAATATGAATTTACTATTAAAATTACATTTTTAAAAAACAACATGGGGTTGTAGGTAGAACAAGTCAACATAGCCATGTCGCCAGACCTTTTTCTTTTTATTTTTGTTTTTTCTCTTTTCTTTCTTGCTTCAAACCAATAAAAATACAGAGGTTTTGCAGTAACCCAACGGATAAAATTAGAAAATTTCAAAAGTCAAATAGATTATAAAAATTTTGAAGAAAAAACAGAGGATTCCAAAGCAACCAAAAATTACCAGCTAATCCCTACACTTAGCCAAATGACCAAAATAGAACAACCAGGAAAAAAACCAAAACAAACTCAAATTAAGGCAATAAATAAATAAAATTAAAAATAGAAAGTAGAGAATGAATCTTTGTTAAAGTTAAAAAAATAAATAAATAAAATAAAGACAGAAAGAAAGACTCAGATCCTCATCACTTTCTACTAGACAATTTTCAAAGGACACTTAAAGATGAGTGTCTAAAAAGAAAGTTAATAGAGAAGGTTATCAATCATTGTGGTTTGTGATACTTGGCCAAAATGAATGAAGATGCTTGATCAGAAGCAAAATTGAAAACCTAGTGCAAATGAAAGATGCACATCTCCATTGAATATGGTTGAAATTGCCAAGATCATCTTGTGAAAAAATAAAAACTCCTCAAAGAGTCAAGAGCCATAACATAACACAGAACCAACCCTTCCCCCAAAAAAAGACAATACATAATGCAGTCATGCAAATTCTCTATGCAAGCCCACTAAAGGCTTAGGCTGTGTTTGTTTCAACTGTAAAGAAAATTGGGAAAACAGTGTACACCATGCTTGCTATTTGGATGGTCTAAAGATTCAATCAAACGATAAATTATTTGTGACGCAAGAAAAGGCAGAAAAACATTTCAATTGCAATGCAAGAAAAGGCAGAAAAATTGAAATAAAATGAAATGCAAGAGAGAAGAAGAAACAAACTTGTTTCAATCAAAATCAAGAATGGTTGCATGTGTATGAAAAGTTCTCTCAATATCTATAGAGTTTATCACAGAAACTCAAGAAATGGAAAACAGAGAAAAGAGAGAAAAACAGAGAGAGAGAATAGTTTTGAAACTTCTTCAATTATATTATCTCTGAATACAACTCTTAATACACTTAACAATGGAGGCTACCATCTATATTTATACATTCACAGTGAGGGATAGTGAGCACGGAGGAGATTAGTAACCGTCTCACACGTGCCTTAACAAACTCACACACATGCACTTCCACAACTAACAAACTGCTAACTAATTGACAGTTAAATAACATTACACTGAAACGGCATCGTTTTCTTTAATTAGAAAACATCTGCTTCATATACAAAACGGCACCGTTCCTTTTAATGAGAAACAGTAACGTTTTGTTTTGATTTTCCTTTATGTTTGCCTAGCCTTATGCACGACACTGTTTTAGCTGTTGGAGCTTCCTCTTCTTCTTCCTCATGATTTGAACTTGCTGGACCTCCAGTACTACAATGGCTTCCAGTACTACAATGGCTTTCATCCCCCCTCAAACGAATGGGGAATTTCCACATGAGTTTGGAGGTCAGCCAAATGAACCTAGGAGAAGGAAGACCTTTAGTAAACAGATCAGCCAACTGATCATGAGTGGAGATGAACTTAAGCATCACATCACCCCTGAGAACCTTTTCACGAACGAAATGGAAGTCAACTTCGATGTGTTTGGTACGGGCATGAAAGACAGGATTAGTAGCAATGGCTAGAGCACTAACATTATCACACCAAAGAAGAGGAGGATAAGGAAGGAAGAGACCAAAATCTCGAAGAAGCATACGAATTCAATACAACTCAGCAGTAGTGGAAGCCAAGGCACGATATTCAGCCTCAGTGGAAGAACGATACACAGTGCCTTGTTTCTTGGCAGACCAGGAGATAGGAGAATTTCCAAAAAAGAGAACCATACCAGTAAGGGAACGCCTATCCACAGGGTCTCCAGCCCAATCAGAATCACTGTACGCAGATAAAGAGATAGGACCAGGGGTGAAGGCAATTCCAAAATGTAATGTGCCTTGGAGGTATCTAAGAATCCGTTTAGCTGCCTGAAGATGATTATGAGTTGGAGTACTCATATGTTGACAAGCTTGTTGAACTACAAAGGAAAGGTCTGGTCTTGTAAAAGTGAGATACTGTAAGGCACCAACCAAGCTTCTATAGGAAGTAGGATCAAACAATAATGGACTGTCATTAGGTAGGAGATGACAGTTAGGAGAGGAGGGAGTTTTACATGGCTTACAATCAGTCATGCCAAACTTCTTAATAAAATCCGAGGCATATTTGGCCTGATGAACAAACAGCCCCGAGGAAGTGTAGTCAATTTGCAGGCCAAGGAAGTAATGTATTATGCCAAGATCTTTGAGGTCAAAGTCATCACTTAACAGTTTGATCGCAGAAAAGACAAACCCTAATTTGTTGCCTGTGATTATGATATCATCCACATATAGCAACAGGAACACAATGGAAGAACCATGCCTCAAAATGAAGAGATTGCTATCTGCAGCAGAAGCACAAAAGCCAATATGCAACAATTGAGAAGTAAACCTCTCAAACCAAGCTTTAGGAGCTTGTTTGAGACCATAAAGTGCCTTGTGAAGTAGACAGACATGCTGAGGAAAGGTAGGATCAACATAGCCTTGAGGTTGAGCCAAATAAACTTCCTCTTTAAGAACCCCATGCAAGAATGCATTGTTGACATCCAACTGCTTCAGTGCCCATCCAAATTGTACAACCAAAGCTAGAAGAAGTCTAACATTTGCAGGCTTCACCACAGGACTAAAGGTCTCATCATAGTCCAAGCCATGCTGTTGAAGATACCCCCTTGCAACTAGCCTAGCTTTATATCTTGCTATAGAGCCATCACCGTGCCTTTTCAACTTATAAACCCACTTGCACGTGACCACATTTTTATGGGGAGGAAGAGGAACCAAAGTCCAAGTATGCTGCTTCTTAAGGGACTGAAATTCAGAATCCATTGCAGCCACCCATTGAGGGAATTTAAAGGCAACAGTGAAAGATGGAGGCTCTGTGATAGTGTAATCAGCTTGAACCTGCATAATTTTAGGCTTATAGATACCATGCTTTGACCTTGTGAGCATTGGATGAGAACTAGTGGAGGTAAGAACAATAGCATTGGAAGTAGACACACTAGGAGCAGGAAGTGAGGAAGAGTTAGAAGCAGCAGGAGCTGTAATAGTTAAGGAAGTAGGAATAGAGGAAGGGACAGCCAAAGGTGGAGGAACAACAGGAATAGGAATTGATGGAGAAAGGAAAGAAGGAAGAAGAGAGGAGGTAAGATTAGGTGGTGTGGAGACAAAGGTAGACTCAGTAGGTGAAATAGAAACATACTCATCAACAACGGGTGGAGGGTGAGAAAACCAATTAGAAAGAGATGAGGAGAAAGGAATATGAGGATCAGTGAAGGTAGAATTATGAGCAAAAGGGAAGAGAGACTCATTAAACAAAACATGACAGGCAATGTAGATTCTGTTAGTGGTTGGATCAAGACATATGTAGCCTTTAGAAAGTGGAGGATAGCCAAGAAAAATGCAGGGTTTTGATCTAGGTTGCAGTTTGTTTTGGTTAAATGGCCTGAGGTATGGATAGCAGGCACACCCAAAGGCTTTAAGAGCATGAAGAGGTGGTGATTTGGAATAAACCTTCTTCCAAGGTGAGTGAAAACCTAAGACTGAAGAAGGCATTCTGTTGATAAGATAAGTTGCAGCAGAGAAAGCATAGGACCAATAATTGAGAGGAAGATGAGACTGGTATAAAAGAGTGAGACCAATTTCAACTATATGCCTGTGCTTTCTCTCTGAAACACCATTTTGCTCAGGTGTATGAAGGCAGGAAGATTGATGAAGAATGCCAGAGGTGGAACAAAAAGATTTAAACTCATTGTTGATGTACTCAGAGCCATTGTTAGTTCTTACAACCTTAAGTTTAGAACTGAACTGAGTCTCAACCATGGACTTAAAGTGTTTGAAAACAGAAAGAACCTCAGTTTTATGTTTGAGAAGAAATAACCAGGTAAAACGGGAGTAATCAGCAACAAAAATCACATAGTAATTGAATCCAAGCAAAGAAGTGATTGGAGAAGGACCCAAACATCACTGTGCACAAGTTCAAGAATTGAATTTGAAACAAGAGGTGTTTTATTCAAATGAAATCTGTGCATTTTTGCACTTATACAGTACTCACAGGATGAACAAACTTCATAAATCTGAGACAAAGAAACAGAAGGAAATACAGATTTTAAAGCAGAAAGTAAAATCTTAGAACTTGGATGCCCAAGTCTATGATGCCATAGCAGAATATGATGTGGTTTGAGAGTGACAAATGCAGAATTCTGAAGAGAATTGAAGCAGGGTGTAGAAGACAGACTAGGATTAGATGGAATGAGGTAAACTCCATCTTTACTCAACCCTGCGTACAGGATCTTCCCCGTGGGTAAATCCTGAATTAAGAACTTATGTGCATCAAAATAACAAAAAGCATTATTTTGAAGACAAAGTTTATGAACAGATAGAAGATTGGAAGCAAGGTCAGGCACTCTTAAAATGTTATCAAGCCTAAAGTTATGAGTTAAGGTTCGAAGCTCACCATTACCAATGTGAGTGACTGGTAGTTCTTGGCCATTGCCAACTGTGACAGATTCTGATCCTTGAACTGGTTGCTGCATAAGAGAGAGTTGAGACAGATTAGGTGTCACATGGTCTGAGCAACCAATGTCAGTGAGCCAGGCATTGGAAGCTTGAACTTGAGCAGCATTAGCCACCATCGAGGCCAGTTTTGCAGGTGGATGCCTCCCTTGATATGTGAAGTCCATTCTATGGTAACAATCAAAGGCTGAATGACCATTCTTGCCACAGATCTGACAGATAGGCCTACTTGATTGGCTTGAATTCTGGTTAGATGATTGTTTAGATTGATTAGAACTTTGAAACTGAAGAGAACCTCCTGAATTTCCTCGGTTGAAACTGCTTGAGTTGAAATTCTGAAACTGGTTAGGATGAGAATAACTTCCACCACCATAGTGAGAACCTCCAAAATTACCTCCAAAATTATGATGATTACTTCGACCTCTTCCTCTCTGATTATTATTTCTACCTCCTCTTCCTTGTTGAAAACCTTGAGAATGAAACCTTGCAGCCATAGCCATAGAAGCTGAATCAACTGTATTAGACCTCTTTTTAATTACTCTCTCCTCAGCATTGAGCAACACATTCAATTCCTCTACCGACAAAACATCACTTCTAGTTCTAATTGCTGAACTAAATGAATCAAATTTAGAGGGAAGACCATCAAGAATAATGTGGAGCAGCTCTTCATCATCGACAAACACAAAAACAGCAGCCAATCTATCTTTGGCTTGCTTAATTTTTTGAAAATATCCATCAGTGGAATCAACTCCTTTCTTAATTGCATTCAGCTCATTTCTCAGACTCATCACATAAGACCTTGAGACAGATGCAAATCTTTTCTCTAACACCTTCCAAACTCCCTAGCAGACTTTTGCCCAACTGTAATAGCAAGAATTGCAGGGGAAAGAGTGGAATTCACAAAAGTGAACATGGTTTGTTCACGATTCTTCCAAGCTATGAAAGCTGGATTCACCTCAGCAGTAAAATTACCAGATGAATCTTTAAGAAATCTATCTGGAGCAGTGATTGAATCATCAAGAACATCAATCATGGAATAGGTATCAAGGATTACCTCGATTTGATGTTTCCAAACTATGTAGTTCCCATAATCGAGCTTCACAGTCATCATCGATGACATATTTGATAATAGCAACAGTGAAGTATTCACTGGTAAACTTGTAGTAGCCATAGTAGGCAGATTGGTTGAGGCAGATGCTGAAGAAGACGAAGCCATTGAACTGGATCAAGGCTCTGATACCATGAAAAGTTCTCTCAATATCTATAGAGTTTATCACAGAAACTCAAGAAATGGAAAACAGAGAAAAGAGAGAAAAACAGAGAGACAAAATAGTTTCGAAACTTCTTCAATTATATTATCTCTGAATACAACTCTCAATACACTTAACAATGGAGGCTACCATGTATATTTATACATTCATAGTGAGGGATAGTGAGCACGGAGGAGATTAGTAACCATCTCACACGTGCTCTAACAAACTCACACACATGCACTTCCACAACTAACAAACTGCTAACTAATTGACAGTTAAATAACATTACACTGAAACGGCATCGTTTTCTTTAATGCGAAAACATTTGCTTCATATACAAAACGGCACCATTCCTTTTAATGAGAAACGGTAACGTTTTGTTTTGATTTTCCTTTATGTTTGCCTAGCCTTATGCACGACACCGTTTTAGCTGTTGGAGCTTCCTCTTCTTCTTCCTCATGATTTGAACTTGCTGGACCTCCAGTACTACAATGGCTTCCAATACTACAATGGCTTTCAATGTACTCTGCCCATATAGTTGTTGTGATTTCATTTCGAAACTAAGACATGGCTTGTTGTGCTTGAGGACTAAAGGCTTTCTCGTTCCCACCACCTCCAACTCTTGCACCACCTGAGTTACTTGCATCGCCAGGTTTCAAGTCTTGTCCTTCCCATGCATGAAACATTTCATTGGAGTGGCTATACATGCGGATAAAGTTGTGCAATGCACAACAAGTGGTAACGATCAATCGTTGCCTAGACTGTGAATAGGAGTGCATGTCATTAAGAATTGGGAACCTCACCTTCAGCATTCCAAAACACTGCTCAATGACCATGCGAAGCGAGGAATGCTTGTAGTTAAACAGCTCCTGTGGAGTTCTAGGTTGTTTGGCAGAACCTCTGAATTCTTGTGCGTGATATCTGACCGACTTATGCGGTGGGAGGAATGCAGAACCAATGGCATACCCCGAATCGACAAGATAGTATGAGCCTGCAACAACATAGAAAAGAGACTTAACACGAATAGAGTAACTGACACTATAACAACATGAATAATTGCACTAAACATGGTATATATAGTGTTCACCTCTAGGCGGCCAAGGGCCTCCTGCATCACACGCAAATCATGAGCACAACCCTCTCAACCAGCATGCACCTACGTGAACCTCATGTCATAATTGCACACACACATAACAATCTAGGTAATGTCATTGGATCTATCCCGGTAGGCGGTACTTTTACAGGCCGATGCATGAGCATTGATGTGTGTACCATTAATAGCTCCTACGCATTTCTGTTGATAGAACATACATATCAACTGACTGGTCATAAGGAAAGAAGAGTATAAATTAATAATTGAAATGAACAATTTCCATTGACTGCCACACTATGAAATGAAACCCCTACTAACAAAAGAAGATCACATTTTGAAGTTTCATTAAACCTACATTTGGTGGAAGTAGCTAGTAACAGTTGACTCAAATACAACATGTGATCCCTTACGAGACAAGAATATGAACATCTGCTAACACTATTGGGGTTTCAGTCTTCACTACTCAATAAAACCTTCTACATTTGTTAATGCATCTGTAATTGAAGAAACTTACTCAAATATAAGTACATAGTCTCATATAAACATAACAATTCATTATAGTCCCAACGGATAATAGTCATTCTGAAATTGATTTGAAAAAATGAAAAATCTATCCACAACTGAACCAACTCCCATCTATACCAACTCAGTAACTTGACATAGTTGATGTAACAAGCCGATTTTGACACGATAGAGTAGAAAAGAACAAAGTTTGGGAGTTCTTATTCAATCACAATGCACACCATTAAAAAATTCACAAACACATTCTTTTTAATACAATCAAACGTTAATGAATACTAATATAAGACCAACTAAATTATTCTCTGACTCTAGGGCCCATATTATTACAACATGACAAAACTACTAACCATATCATCATTAACTCCACCCCTAAGGAAGAAATAGCATATATATATATATATGGGTGGGTTACAGATGATGTAATTTTAAGCAATATTACACCATAAACATAAAGATTTCGTACTCAAAAAATTGCCACTGCTGGACGCATAACATATTTAGTGCCAATTGGATGTTATTTACTATTCAAAGCAAAGTGGGTATAAGAAGAATATCTACCCCCTCCTAACAGTATCATCCTATGTACATATTTGTCTCAATTTATAACTTGCCATATCATCAAAGACATCTATAATAGAGATGTATTCATGCCTCAAACCATGGGTAATACTTTGTATTTCCACAAAGATGATGTGGGAGCTCAACTGCATCCTAATCAAGCCTTATTATCAGGCACCCAAATGAGTGAATCTTACGTAACGCCCGATGGAATCTCTGTTGAATTGTTTCTAGTGAATGCTGAAACCGGTTTCCAATAATCCTTATGTCAGCATTATGGCCTAAAATATATAAAAGTACGCCAATGGACTTATGAACAGAGACAATTCTGGTGTCCTCTTCTAACAAGTGCGGTCTTTTCAACTCACTGCACAAATGCAGGAACACGTGCTTGGCCATGGGAAACATATTATAACATGTCTGTGGATGTCCCTCAATTCTCTCCTGCACATACAACTTCTCGGACAGAGCACTAGTGCACATCGGAGTCTTCAAATAGTGTGTTTGGATGTAGTCAGCAATTATGGCGACGTAGACTGTCATTATTTCATGTTCTACATCGCTGAGTTCATCATCTGTGTCGTAGTTAGTCATAATGGAATCACAACTGCATGGTGATAAACGTTGTTAGCAATTGATGAATTAATAATAGAATCAAGCTAAACATGTCTTTTAAATAGCAAGCAACCATAAAGGAATTCAAACCATTAATTACACATATGAAATTTCGCATTTACAAATTTTGCACTTATTGGCATCCTCTACTATTCACAAATATCATAATTGATTTACCAATTGATCACATAATCTCAGTCTACTTTACACACACACACACACACACATGGAGAGAGAGAGAGAGAGAGAGAGAGAGAGAGAGAAATTATACACACCCAAAAAAAGAAGTAAAGCCACAATGAATCTGGATAGCTTCCATTAAACAAGACTTTGCACATCTATATATTACCTTGTCCCTTTTGTTCAAACAATGAACATATCCCCATGTTCATATTAAGACTTAAAAAGAAGAGTGTAAAAGCTAATGATTCTTCCGAAGTATCTTTTGTTTTTGTGTAACATGATCAAATTCATTAGATATATATTTTTCCCTAAAAGCTAATTATACGCCCTAACAAACTTCTTTCTGCCGATAAAATGACATTCAATTTTCAGCACTTTTGTTTTTTCTCTGGGTTCTATGTTTACTAATTCAGCTAAACAAAAGTGCAAGTTTGTAACTTTGTGCAGAAAACAGAAATTGTGTTGAAAACAAAAATCGGGCAGAAATTGTGCATTAAAAGATAAGTCAAAAGTTTTTTTATACAATAATAAGTCAGCAACACAGACTGTTCTTAACAAGAGAAGGTAATAAACATAACAAACCACCAAATAGTACGATCATTAACATATATGTTCAAATATAATAACATAATTGTTCCTTAGCACAATACAAAGTGCCCCCATTAAACCATACAAGCAACTCAACAAAAAATGGTGGTAGTGGTCATTAGTTTAGTAAACATTAACTACTAAAACTAGAAACTCCACAAAAGTAGCACTTCACTTCCTTCACCAACTCCCCTAGAGTAAACTAGTCATTAAATCCATCCAGCCCTGTCATCTCTCCGGATTCATCATGATGAAAGCAACCCTGCTTTCAGGCTTATGGAATTCATTAAGGACCTTGAATAGAGTGTAATCATCAACATTGTCAATAGTGTTCAGAATTGCCATGACCTTGCCCATTAAGAAGGGATCATGCATTGGCACAGATTCTATGGTTTTTCAACTTTTGCTTTCCTTATCTCTACGCCTTTTCCTTGACATCTCTGTGTACTCCATGATAGCATTGGTGGCTCTGTCAATGGACCTTACTTTCCTCTTCTTCCCTGTTGAGGTGTCGGAATGGGCTGGCTGCTTTCCTTTAGTGTTGCTGCATTGCCCCATATCTGCGGGGGAGGGGGAGGGCCAGCTCCTCCACATCATCTGGACTATTGGGTTCAACACTGACATGTACTCCCTGCGTAAGGAAAGCGGTAAACAATTCTCACCCTTCATCATTGTTAGGGGCTGGTTGGGCAAAGGATATTTGTAAAAATTATTTTGTTGTGCCTATATTGAAGAGCCGCCCTAGAACTCATAGTGGTCTAGCCCTTTTTTACAAAAATCTTTACACCTAGGGTTTAACTAAAAAGAGACAAGATGTGGTATACATGGGATTAGAGACACTGGTATATATGGGATTGTTTACATGAAGGATTTACAGAATGAACGACGTGGAAATTAATTAAATGCATAACACTCACTGTCGCTGCATGTGCCTAAGCCTCGTCACTACTTGTGACAGTGTTGGTAATAGGATCCCATCCCATTCCGGTTCGACCAATTAGTTGGGCAAATGTACGGTATCTCTGCTTTAACCATTGAAATTTTTAGGTTAATTGCTGTTTGTGTTAGTGTTTTCCGGTTCATCGGTTAAACTCATCTTAGATAACTGTCCAAAGATTTTTCTTGAATTGCCCAAAAGGCATGTTCCCTTTGACTTCTTCTTCCACCAACACATCAATGAAGTGCTTTTCTACTAGTGCATGCCATAACTTGAAATCCTCAACATCAGATGGGTCTGCCATCTAATAAGACATACACACTTAAGCCATAAATAGCCACTAGCATGGATAGTAGGCATGACAAACTGTACATGTTTGCTTAGTAAATTCAGTTTCTGTTTTCCTAATTAGTTTTATGATTTCTCAACTTGAACCTAACCCTATGGTCTAAACCAGTAACTACATAATAGTAAAATGGTCGTTTGAACAGAAAACTCTACCAAACAAGTTGTAGCGTCATGTATAAAAGAAAGTGATACATTTAGAGCAACACAGAGTCAAGATTAACTCAAAGCAGTTATTGCAAGTATATTTTGAAGACATTCTTTTGCAAACAAGTTACATACAACATAGGAAAAAAAACCAAATCTAGAATCACAATTATAAATTATTTGCAGGGAAGCAATTAACCTGTTTAGACCTTTATTAGCTTCAAGAAGCCCATTTCACAAATTATACGTATATGAACAGTTAGAAGGGCATGGAGGAAAAATGTGTCCAATATCAAGAGCAACAAGCAACAATCAAGAGCAACCAAGAACAAATTTTAGAAACGGCAAACATGAACTTTGAATTTAACACAAACATTAAACACTTACCTTAGGTGCAGGAACTATGTTGGAGGAGGATGATAAAAATTGTGGAATGACTAAAGAGGATGAAGCAGTGTCTGCGAGCTCCATATGTAATGCCAGACGCAGTTTGAAGGGCAATTAAAGGTGATTTGAGATAAAGCCTGTCGTGGGTTTGACAAAATACAACAATAAACAATGCTCAACAGTGTGGCTAGGCTATGGGAGTAAATATGGTAGGTGGAGAGGTTGAAAGACCGTATGATTTGGGGAGATGATTTTGGGGGATTTGCTCAATGATTATAAAGGAGATGATGGCCGTTGGGACGAGTTATGGTGGATTGGGTGGGTGTGTGAGATTCATGGAGGGTGTGTAAGTTATGGTTATGCGACATGGCTGTGTAAGAGGGACATGAGAAAAGCTTATAAAGTTCCTTGTTGTACAAACGCGTGGGAGAGCCGTCGCAAAGAGGCCACATTGCATTGACGTGTGGGAGAGAAGAGACCATCTGCTTATATGCGCGGGAGAGCACATTGAATTTACATCAAATGGGCCTAGAGTATTGGACTCTCATGTGAAACACAAACTCAAACAACGCTTGAACACTAAACTCAAATAACAATAGTTAAGAATCACTTACCAAACACATATTTCAGCGTGGAGCCCACCTGTTTGGATGTTTAAATAGCAAACAATATCGCTAAAGATGTGATACCATACGGGCCCTTTGTTTCTTTCTTGAATTTCTCATTATTCTAACTTTTTGTTGTTGTACCTTCTTTTTATTTAATTCTTGCTAATTACTATTCTGAGTTCTGACATAGTTCAGAATCACTTACCTAAGGTTTTAATTTTTTAAATAAATTTCACCTTCTTTTTCGGGTAATTCCTTTGATTTTTGAGAAATGACATGTCTACAACATTTTTACAACAAATCCTATGTAGCAAGTTGTTACTAGTTGTTATTATTGGGGCAAAAAAGTAATCTTAGTGTGAGGTTTAAATTTGAACCAATAACAACTAACCACTTATGATTTGTTGTAAAAATGTTGTAGACGTAGCATCTCTCTTGATTTTTTACACAAAATTTTACCTATATACTCCTCTATAGGGTCCATGTTAACACTTTCTCTATTTATTTTTTTCTCTTTGGTCTTTTAGTATTTAACTAGTCATGGTAGCACGTGCAAGGCACGTGCTAGCCATGGAAAAATGTAATGATTATGATCAATTTTAGATTATATTTTTATCACAAAATAAAGATATAAATCATTTGATTTTTAAAATACATAGAGATTTACATTAATCAAAAGAGACATTAATTTTAAGAATTTTGATAATTATGTCCTAAAATGTTAATCTCATTCGTATAAGACCATGACAGATCTTGGTCCAACATTTTATTATTTTATTTTGACTTATAACTTACACCTCAATAGTTGTGAATATATTGTAATAACAACAAAATGTCACGACATTTTTAGTTGTCCTAGATCTCAGTATAATATATATATATATATATATGTGGGGCCAGAGAATTTGGCGACCCCGGCCTGTTTCATAATGAGCCCAAGGCCCACGCCGAGGAGGAAGGAATGTCCGAGGACAAGCAAAGAAAGCCCAAAGTGCCGAGGAGCATAGCCGAGGATAATCCTATCCTCGGTCAACCAAGATCATCGTAGGGAAGAGCGGCACACCATCAAAGGCAGCCTCCCAGAGTATTTCAAAAAGAAGGACGAGTACAATGGACCAGCCAGGGGAGCATGGTGGAGAAGCAATTCAAGAGAAACTGTCACTTCTACATTAAATACCCACAACTAACGTTCTGGCCACATTAATGAGGAAATGACCCCTGAACAGTGCTACCTTGGTTGCTGCAACTTACAGAAGGTTTGGGAAGACGACTGATGGGACAAGCACTCGAGTGGTGACCTGCATTGTCAACAAATGGAGGGCCAAGATCAACTGAAAAGGGGTATATAATGGAAGACATCCTCCAAAAAGGGGGATCAAAAGAAAAAGGAGGAAAAGGAAACTCAGTAGCCATTTTTTGTATGGTCTTTGAAGTCCTTGTAACCAAGTACCGAAGAAGTAATAAGAATTGCATGTTCCTCAAATGAGGGCCAAGAACAGAATTTCATACTTTAAGCCCGTGTTCTTGTAATTCAGATCAACCCGTAATCGTGTTTAGTTGTTGTATCCCTTATTAAGACCTAGTTCTTTGGCCCACTCTCTAAAAATTTATTGTAGTAGGCTTGTTAGGCTTGAGTTCGCTCTTCTAATAGTAGAAGTGCTCAAACCTAGTCCTTACAATATATATATATATATATATTTATCCATAAAGAATTGAAACATGTGTCACAACATTTTCATAATATATCTATGCATACATTGTACTTAATTACAATGTAAATTTATATTGTAAACACAAAAAAAAAAAAAAAAAAAAAAAAAAAAAAAAAAAAAAAA